>NC_139714.1:0-87500 GCF_964188405.1 Protomyctophum parallelum
ATGTGACATATTTCTGGGTGCCTGCCATGCAATGGCAGAAACACAGGTTGAAATCCGCAACACATACTTAACTAGAAAAATTTTTTCAAGAAATTTTACTGGGTGCCTGAAGCTCGCCATGTCTGTGCAGCATTTGAGCCACGGACCACCATTTGATGACATTTAGCCTCTCAGAAGGGTCCATTTGGTTACATGTGAGCCAGGAGGTCTCCTCATTGACTTCCAATGGGGTATTTTGTCTTAGTTTATTGCGCATTACGTTGCCACCAACATTCTAATGCTAACATGCTAATACTAACATGCTAACATTTTAATGCTAACATGATAATGCTAACATGTTAATGCTAACATGATATCAAGCTAAAATGCTAACATGCTGCTAACATGCTAATGCTATCATGCTAACATGCTAATGCTATCATGCTAACATTCTAATGCTAACATGCTAATGCTATCATGCTAATGCTATCATGCTAACATGCTAATGCTAACATGCTAATGCTATCATGCTAACATGCTAATGCTAACATGCTAATGCTAACATGCTAACATGCTAATGCTAACATGCTAACATGCTAACATGCTAATGCTATCATGCTAACATGCTAATGTTAACATGCTAATGCTATCATGCTAACATGCTAATGCTAACATGCTAATGCTAACATGCTAATATGCTAACATGCTAATGCTAACATCATAATGCTATCATGCTAACATGCTAATGCTAACATGCTAATATGCTAACATGCTAATGCTAACATGCTAACATGCTAATGCTAACATGCTAATGCTATCATGCTAACATGCTAATGCTAACATGCTAATGCTATCATGATAACATGCTAATGCTAAGATGTCTGAGCTGTAAGGGTCCATTTGGTTTCGTTCAGGGGGGCGGCCCGGTTCCGGCGAGCCGCCCTGCTTCTGAAACGGTCGAGAAATGACAGAGTTACGTGTTTCCCCGATTTTCTCCATTGACTTTCAATGTGTGTGTGTGCGTGCACATGTGTGCATGTGCGTGCATGTGCGTTCGTGTGTTCGCGTGTTTGAGAGGTGGTCAACTTGACCTTGAATCATTAACAAAGTATCAATTTCACCTGGGCTAGGGCTAGTCTATGCGAATGCAAACACTATTGAAAGTTAAAACCACACTGATTCAGTGAGAGAACGTATGTCCGAACAAATTGCTCTATCGCAAAAAGTAAACGTCAAATGCGATTTTTGTCTTCGCCGTGAGTGACCCGAGACATTGAGGTACGCCGTGTGCGATCGTGGTATTGGTACGATAAAAAACGTGGTTATGAGAGCGAGTTAAGAAATTGTGTTTGTGATGAAAAAATTGCTGACTCATTCTGGCATTTAACATGGAGTTGTATGACACATTATGATGGTACACCTGTCGCTTTCAGGGCTGTAGTTCACGTACCGTATGAATCTGGGCTGTGGTTGTGACATTGGGTGAAAGAGGACGAGTGTGGCTACAAAATTACCGAAACCCATGCGTGTAAAGTGAATATTTTGGCCGTGAGGACGATTTGTTCGGAGAATTTCGCTACAGTCTTCACAATGTCTTGTCCCTCTGACCCGCTCTCTCTCTCTGGGCGTGCGACACTGCGAGTCGAGATTTTTGCTCAGACCACACACACTTTGAACTGCGGTAGCGGGCAAACCGTGCAACGTATTCGAATTCCGTCTGAACCACAACAAAGTCGATGGCCTCGTGTGCTGTTTGAGGTTTAAATCGTGTTTCTACGTAACAGTATGCCAGAGCAATGTGGCTCCAAAGTAACGTGTCGTTTTCTGTTTTTACCCGCGTTTCCCCATTGACTTTGCATGGGGCATTTTTCGCGTCGTTTATTGCGAATTACGTCGGCACGGTAACCCGAAACGGAAAGAAAAGCACAAGCACACCATTCCCGGCCGAGCCGCACGTTTCGATGTATATATTGTGGGGCTTTGGTAAACCGTGCGGCCGGCCATAGACGTCAAAGTTTCGTGTCTTGTTATTATTGCGATTAAGTATGTGTTGCGGATTTCAACCTGTGTTTCTGCCATTGCATGGCAGGCACCCAGAATAATTATCGTAATATATGTTCCGAAACTTTGACCTCTATTGTCGGCCGCACGGTTTACCAAAGCCCCACAATATATACATCGAAACGTGCGGCTCGGCCGGGAATGGTGTGCTTGTGCTTTTCTTTCCGTTTCGGGTTACCGTGCCGACGTAATTCGCAATAAACGACGCGAAAAATGCCCCATGCAAAGTCAATGGGGAAACGCGGGTAAAAACAGAAAACGACACGTTACTTTGGAGCCACATTGCTCTGGCATAATGTTACGTAGAAACACGAGTTAAACCTCAAACAGCACACGAGGCCATCGACTTTGTTGTGGTTCAGACGGAATTCGAATACGTTGCACGGTTTGCCCGCTATCGCAGTCCAAAGTGTGTGTGGTCTGAGCAAAAATCTCGACTCTCAGTGTCGCACGGCCAGAGAGAGAGTGGGTCAGAGGGAGAAGCCAATCTGAAGACTGTAGCGAAATTCTCCGAACAAATCGTCCTCACGGCCAAAATATTAACTTTACACGCATGGGTTTCGGTCATTTTGTAGCCACACTCGTCCTCTTTCACCCAATGTCACAACCACAGCCCAAATTCATACGGTACATGAACTACAGCCCTGAAAGCGACAGGTGTACCATCATAATGTGTCATACAACTCCATGTGAAATGCATGAATGAGTCAGCAGTTTTTTCATCACAAACACAATTTCTTAACTCGCTCTCATAACCACGTTTTTTATCGTACCAATACCACGATCGCACACGGCGTACCTCAATGTCTCGGGTCACTCACGGCGAAAACAAAAATCGCATTTGACGTTTACTTTTTGCGATAGAGCAATTTGTTCGGACATACGTTCTCTCACTGAATCAGTGTGGTTTTAACTTTCAATAGTGTTTGCATTCGCATAGACTAGCCCTAGCCCAGGTGAAATTGATACTTTGTTAATGATTCAAGGTCAAGTTGACCACCTCTCAAACACGCGCACACACGAACGCACATGCACACACATGCACACATGTGCACGCACACACACACATTGAAAGTCAATGGAGAAAATCGGGGAAACACGTAACTCTGTCATTTCTCGACCGTTTCAGACGCGGGGTGGCTCGCCAGAACCGGGTTGCCCCCCTGAGCGCACACACACACGCACGCGCACGCACACACACAAACCCTGTCTTCCTATTGGCTGGCCTTTACACAGCTCCAACTATTGCTTACAACATGCTACAGCCTCAAACTTTGGTACATGGACGTAGACCATCAAGAGGAACAAGCTGTAATGGCTTAATTGCTTAAGCTCCGCCCCTCTGTATTCCTATTGGCTGGCCTTTACACAGCTATAACTTTTGTTTGCAACATGCTACAGTCTTGAAACTTGCTCCATGCACTTAGACCAAGTTGACCACCACTCGCGCACACACGAACGCACATGCACACATGTGCACGCACACACACACATTGAAAGTCAATGGAGAAAATCGGGGAAACACGTAACTCTGTCATTTCTCGACCGTTTCAGAAGCAGGGTGGCTCGCCGGAACCGGGCCGCCCCCCTGAACGAAACCAAATGGACCCTTACAGCTCAGACATCTTAGCATTAGCATTTTAGCATATTAGCATTAGCATGTTAGCATTAGCATGTTAGCATTAGCATGTTAGCATTAGCATGTTAGCATGTTAGCATGTTAGCTTGTTAGCATTAGCATGTTAGCATGATAGCATTAGCATGTTAGCATGTTAGCATTAGCATGTTAGCATGATATCATTAGCATGTTAGCATTAGCATGTTAGCATGATAGCATTAGCATGGTAGCGTTAGCATGGTATCATGTTAGCATTAGCATGTTAGCATTAGCATGTTAGCATGATAACATTAGCATGTTAGCATTAGCATGTTAGCATTAGCATGTTAGCATGATAGCATTAGCATGTTAGCATGTTAGCATTAGCATGTTAGCATTAGCATGTTAGCATTAGCATGATAGCATTAGCATGTTAGCATTAGCATGTTAGCATTAGAATGTTGGTGGCAACGTAATGCGCAATAAACTAATACCCCCCATTGAAAGTCAATGGGGAGACCTGGCTCACATGTAACCAAATGGACCTTTCTGAGAGGCTAAATGTCATCAAATGGTGGTCCGTGGCTCAAATGCTGCACAGATTTGGCGAGCTTCAGGCACCCAGTAAAATTTCTTGAAATTTAGTTTCTAGTTATATATTACTTGGTTCCAGCCACACTTTTGTCCTTTCATCCTCTTCCAGTGGATCATGGGGACACGATGGCATCAGTGGAATTGGGAGGTCTGTGTGTTGGTTTTGAAGGTGAAAGAGAACAATCTGCCACTTGGCCAAAATCATGTCTCTTTCTTCTTCTGTGCTTGATGCAGCAGACCAGTACAGGTGGTTGATGATGGACTTCCGCCAAAGCCCCGCATCAACGCTTTCCTTCCTGGAGGCCAGCAAGTCGATCTGCTTGGCGATGCCTACACATAGTATATACATAAGTATATGTAATTAGTCTACAATACAAACACGATTGTTTAATTCTGGGTGCCTGCCATGCAATGGCAGAAACACAGGTTGAAATCCGCAACCAATACTTAATCGCATAAATAATCAAGACGCGAAACTTTGACGTCTACGGCCGGCCGCACGGTTTACCAAAGCCCCACAATATATACATCGAAACGTGCGGCTCGGCCGGGAATGGTGTGCTTGTGCTTTTCTTTCCGTTTCGGGTTACCGTGCCGACGTAATTCGCAATAAACGACGCGAAAAATGCCCCATGCAAAGTCAATGGGGAAACGCGGGTAAAAACAGAAAACGACACGTTACTTTGGAGCCACATTGCTCTGGCATAATGTTACGTAGAAACACGATTTAAACCTCAAACGGCACACGAGGCCATCGACTTTGTTGTGGTTCAGACGGAATTCTAATACGTTGCACGGTTTGCCCGCTACCGCAGTTCAAAGTGTGTGTGGTCTGAGCAAAAATCTCGATTTAGAGTGTTGCACGGCCAGAGAGAGAGCGGGTCAGAGGGACAAGACATTGTGAAGACTGTAGCGAAATTCTCCGAACAAATCGTCATCACGGCCAAAATATTAACTTTACACGCATGGGTTTCGGTAATTTTGTAGCCACACTCGTCCTCTTTCACCCAATGTCACAACCACTGCCCAGATTCATACGGAACGTGAACTACAGCCCTGAAAGCGACAGGTGTACCATCATAATGTGTCATACAACTCCATATTAAATGTATGAATGAGTCAGCAATTTTTTCATCACAAACAGAATTTCTTAACTCGCTCTCATAACCACGTTCTTTATCGTACCAACACCACGATCGCACACGGCGTACCTCAATGTCTCGGGTCACTCACGGCGAAAACAAAAATCGCATTTGACGTTTACTTTTTGCGATAGAGCAATTTGTTCGGACATACGTTCTCTCACTGAGTCAGTGTGGTTTTAACTTTCAATAGTGTTTGCATTCGCATAGACTAGCCCTAGCCCAGGTGAAATTGATACTTTGTTAATGATTCAAGGTCAAGTTGACCACCTCTCAAACACGCGCACACACGAACGCACATGCACGCACATGCACACATGTGCACGCACACACACACATTGAAAGTCAATGGAGAAAATCGGGGAAACACGTAACTCTGTCATTTCTCGACCGTTTCAGAAGCAAGGCGGCTCGCCGGAACCGGGCCGCCCCCCTGAACGAAACCAAATGGACCCTTACAGCTCAGACATCTTAGCATTAGCATGTTAGCATATTAGCATTAGCATGTTAGCATGTTAACATGTTAGCATGTTAGCATTAGCATGTTAGCATGATAGCATTAGCATGTTAGCATTAGCATGTTAGCATGATATCATTAGCATGTTAGCATTAGCATGTTAGCATGATAGCATTAGCATGTTAGCGTTAGCATGATATCATGTTAGCATTAGCATGTTAGCATGTTAGCATTAGCATGTTAGCATGATAGCATTAGCATGTTAGCATTAGCATGTTAGCATGATAGCATTAGCATGTTAGCATGATAGCATTAGCATGTTAGCATTAGCATGTTAACATTAGCATGTTAGCATTAGCATGTTAGCATTAGCATGTTAGCATTAGCATGATAGCATTAGCATGTTAGCATTAGCATGTTAGCATTAGCATGTTAGCATTAGCATGTTAGCATGATAGCATTAGCATGTTAGCATTAGCATGTTAGCATGTTAGCATTAGAATGTTGGTGGCAACGTAATGCGCAATAAATAAATTGAAAGTCAATGGGGAGACCTGGCTCACATGTAACCATATGGACCCTTCTGAGAGGCTAAATGTCATCAAATGGTGGTCCGTGGCTCAAATGCTGCACAGTCTTGGCGAGCTTCAGGCACCCAGTAAAATTTCTTGAAATTTTGTTTCTAGTTTATGTTATTATTTGTACCAGTCCATGAGACTGTGATATGGCTTATTCATTTCAGTATAGTAGCCTATATTGGCATCTTGGTCTATACCTCTGATATTTGATTTAACTGCAACAGTAATCTGTTCATGTTCTCTTCACATTGTGTGAATAAAAGCCTAATTTTGTAACTTAATTGCATTATTAATCATTCCATGTCATGACAATCATTTTGTCCAATGAGGTTTGGCCTTTCCTAGATGGAAATCTAGGTTGTGAGACTCGTGACTGACCAAAACAATCCAATATGACCAACATTATTTGGGCGTGCGGCCCTCAGACATTGGTATTTAGCTGAGTGGCCCCTGAGCCAAGTTGAGTAGCCCTTACAGTCAGGGGTGGAAAGTAACTAGGTACTTTTACTTAAGCCGATACTTAGCCGATCTACAAGCTCACAATGCCTCACATTGCGACGCATTGTGAGCTTGTATAGATCGGCTATTTTCAATAGATTTTCTACACATTTGAACTTGTGAAATAGGACATTCTGCAATATGACAACTTTTACTTTTAGTACTTTAAGTACATTTTGATGCCGATACGTTTGTACTTTTACTCAAGTACATTTTCAATTCCGTCATTTTACTTGTAACGAAGTAGTTGTAAATTGCAGTATTGGTACTTTTACTTAAAGGACCACTTCACCACTTTTCAACCTATCTTCATAATTATAAAAGGTCCTCACTATAATAATCATGATAGAAAATGGCACAATTTTGTTCTACTCAGTCTGTGTCTCATAGGAGGGCTGTGGGCAGTTCAGAAACCATCCTCCAGTGACATCATCGATGGGGAATACAGGCTAATAGAAACTGCAGGCTTTCTAGTCCTGAAAAGGTGCAATGCGAAAATGGAAGCCATCGTTTAAATCTTGTTTAAAAAAAATCTGCCTAATGATGATGTCACTGGAGGACGGTTTCTAAACTGCCCACAGCCCTCCTATGAGACACAGACTGAGTAGAAAGAAATCGTGCCATTTTATCGTGATTATTAGTGAGGACCTATTATATGAAGATGGGTTGAAAAGTGGTGAAGTGGTCCTTTAAGTAAAACAATTGAGTAGCCTACTTTTTTCACCAATGCATACGTTTCAATATGTCTCCACAGCGAGGCTGCAGCCTACTATCCTACTGGTAGGCAGAAACATGTCAACCAGAATAACCCATACATACGTTTCAATATGTCTCAGCCTACTATCCTACTGGTAGGCAGACACATGTCAACCAGAATAACCTACATACGTTTCACTATGTCTCAGCCTACTATCCTACTGGTAGGCAGACACATGTCAACCAGAATAACCCATACATACGTTTCAATATGTCTCAGCCTACTATCCTACTGTTAGGCAGAAACATGTCAACCAGAATAACCCGTTCTGAGTGAAACGCCTCCCTATATGCAATTAACACCATAAAGCATTACACGGTGTGTGTGTGTGTGTGTGTGTGTGTGTGTGTGTGTGTGTGTGTGTGTGTGTGTGTGTGTGTGTGTGTGTGTGTGTGTGTGTGTGTGTGTGTGTGTGTGTTCACCCACAACACCAGAGGGAGTGCAACAAACCATGTACAACCCAGATTCGGCACAAACAAGGGACTAAATTATTTTCGCTCCTATGCCACCAAAATGTGGAACGCCCTACCAACAGTCATTAAGACATGTGAATCCCTTGACTCCTTAAAAAAAAGGGCACCTACGGACGGCTGCAATTCGAAACTGGCTGAATCCCCCCCCCCTTTTCCCCTCACTGTATATGTTTATTTTCCCTTTTTGCTTCCTTTATGATGAATTCCTGTTCTGTTCTTTAAAGGGACCCTTCACCCTTTTTGCAAAAAAATATATGTTAATGATGTTTAGAAGCTTTAAAACACTTTCCTGGGGGTCTTTATGTGTGTAATATGTGGTTTTAGCTATTTTAGATTGTAGCAGTGAGCACAGTGTCTCTGATGTCATGGACACTGGTCTCACTACCTTCCTGGACTACAAATCCCATAATTATTTGGTGCACTGCTCCTCCTTGTGGATAGGGGGAGAGCTGTCTTACTGAGACAACATGTAGTCCAGGAAGGTAGTGAGCCCAGTGTCCATGACATCACCGGGCTCACTGGAATCTAAAATATCTAAAACCACATATTACACACATAAAGACCCCCAGGAAAGAATTCTAAAGCTTCTAAACGTCATTAACATATCTTTTTTTGCAAAAAGGGTGAAGTGTCCCTTTAGAAGTGTCTATTTGTACGTCTCTAAATGTTTTGATGAATTGAACATGGTGGACCCTGTTGTAAACAAGTGTAATGCTTAATTGGGTCGTCCACTCACAGTTAACAGTCTTTGTATTGAGTTTGTGCTTGAAATGTACTGTAATGCAAACTGTTAATACATATTTCAATCAATCAATCTGTGTGTGTGTGTGTGTGTGTGTGTGTGTGTGTGTGTGTGTGTGTGTGTGTGTGTGTGTGTGTGTGTGTGTGTGTGTGTGTGTGTGTGTGTGTGTGTGTGTGTGTGTGTGTGTGTGTGTGTGTGTGTGTGTGTGTGTGTGTGTGTGTGTGTGTGTGTGTGTGTGTGTGTGTGTGTGTGTGTGTGTGTGTGTGTGTGTGTGTGTGTGTGTGTGTGTGTGCGAGCGAGCGCGGCGCGCGGTGGGTGGGGTTTCGCATAGTAGGCCTATCGAGTATCGGGTCTGTCTGTGGCTGAGCACTTTAAATTTGGTTTAAAACACAGAACACTGCAGTTGACCATTTAGATTGTGGACAGCTAGTTGGACACAGACAACTGACTGACCACTATCTGGACTCCATTTATATCCTCGTCTGGATGAAAGCCTACAGATCGGGTAAGTGTGTTTTTTATCACTTTGGAACTGCAGTGCCGTTTTTACAGTGTTTATACAATGGCAGAAACAATCCATCGATTAGTTTAGTTTTTCCACATGCCGTAGAATAATATGGTTGCACATTTCAGACGAAATCACGATAAAGACAGTAAACTGCTACTTTGTGGACAAAACCATAAAGCACTCTATATTAAACACTATATAATATAAACACTTGTTTTGCAACAGGGGCCACCGTGTTCAATTCATCATAATGGGCTCTATGCAGCCTGATACCTTTGACTATATAGAAGTAGTCTATTTGTACGTCTCTAAATGTTTTGATGAATTGAACATGGTGGACCCTCTTAATTGTAAACAAGTGTAATGCTTAATTGGGTCGTCCACTCACAGTTAACAGTCTTTGTATTGAGTTTGTGCTTGAAATGTACTGTAATTCTGCAAACTGTTAATAATAAAAATTAAAAAAAGAAAAACTTCCGCGTTCGTCGGAAGCCACTATAATTCAACTGTCAACGTACGGTCGTGATTTTGTAAATTGTAGGAATACATTTCAGTTCTTTAAACCACACTATTTAATTTGATAATGTGATGGCGTAGTTTGTCATAGTTTGTATTATTTGTGTTGCGACGTTGACATGACGAAATTAGTTAGAAACGTCTTAAATCTCTTAAAAACGAGACTTCTTCATGGATCGAGTTGTTATCGGTGTTGCCATGTCCGCTTGTTATAAGCGACTTTGGTCTTGTTTTTCAGTAAAGTTGCTTGAAAATATTGACAGTAGGCTATTGCAGGTTGTGTTTTTTTTGGGCTTGTTTCTAAAGTGTAGTTGCTTATTTAGGCTTGTTCCCTGATGTTGTTTAAACCTGTGATTCTGCTCAAACATTGTTATGAAGCCAAGGACCCCCATGTATTTGTGCACACGGACCCCCATCTGAATCTGATTTGTATAAAACAAAAACTATTTAGGAAAACATCTGATCTACAAGCTCACCGCGACACATTGTGAGCTTGTAGATCTGCTATTCTCAAGTAGCTGCCGATGTATAGTATATAAATATTAAGTATTATAGACAGTACAGCTCATTTGTGGAGTGGCTTCTTTTCATAGACCTGATTGCTTATAGCTCTCACACAATCTGGCAACACCGGTTGTTACGCTGCTGTGTGTAACAGCTGGAGACGAGAGGAAGGCGTTGCCAGATTGTTTGAGAGAAATAATAGTTTTTGTTTCATACAAATAAAAAATAAAAACCTGGCACAGAACATTCTTCAGATCCGTGTGCACAAATACATGGTTGGTCCTTCATGACAATGTTTGATCAGAATCACAGGTTTAAACAACATTAGGGAACAATTAAGCCTATATATAATGCAACCTACAACTAGTAAACTACCAATATTTTAAAGCAACTTTACCCGAAACTTTCCTCTCATTCCGACATTCTCTACCTATGGCGAAACCGCACCCCCCCCCCCTCTCTCTCTCTCTCTCTCTCTCTCTCTCTCTCTCTCTCTCTCTCTCTCTCTCTCTCTCTCTCTCTCTCTCCATTTCTCTCTCTCTCTCTCTCTCTCTCTCTCTCTCTCTCTCTCTCTCTCTCTCTCTCTCTCTCTCTCTCTCTCTCTCTCTCTCTCTCTCTCTCTCTCGCCGGGAATAGGCTGAGAATAGAGCAAAAACACACCCGTGTGAACAGAGTGGGGCAACTCCCTCTCCCAGCTTTTTGTAAACAGAGCATAATGTCACATTGCATGATCCTTATATGCAGTTCCGTCTCTACAGGGGGGCATTGGGTGGCATTGCCCCCTCAGATTGTAAATATATACATGTTCAAATTCATTGAATGGTTAATAGAAATACAAGGTAATATATGCATGCAGAAGATACATTATAATGCTCAACATATTTGTATTTCGTTGTTTGTTGTTGGTGCTGCTGCATAATTGTATCCTTTTTCAACCATCACTTTGTTAATAGGCGACTATTTGTTATACATATGGGGGGGGGTCTTTGGAAAAAAGTATGCCCCCCCCCCCCCCCCCTGCTGATTTGTGCCTGGAGACGGCACTGCTTATGTTATGGTAGGCCTATAATATGAAGCTATATGTTATAGGCCTATAACATGAAGCTTTTTTAAACAAATAGCATTTTCTTGTACTTAATACGACCTGTTAACTGTGACCTCCGGTCGCAATAAGGCCTGAGGGTCCAGTTACAGTTCAATAAGGGCCCAGTTACAGTTCAATAAGGGTCCAGTTACAGTTCAATAAGGTTCCAGTTACAGTTCAATAAGGGCCCAGTTACAGTTCAATAAGGGTCCAGTTACAGTTCAATAAGGGTCCAGTTACAGTTCAATAAGGGTCCAGTTACAGTTCAATAAGGGTCCAGTTACAGTTCAATAAGGGTCCAGTTACAGTTCAATAAGGGTCCAGTTACAGTTCAATAAGGGTCCAGTTACAGTTCAATAAGGGTCCAGTTACATTTCAATAAGGGTCCAGTTACAGTTCAATAAGGGCCCAGTTACAGTTCAATAAGGGTCCAGTTACAGTTCAATAAGGCCTGAGGGTCCAGTTGAACATCTTCTTGTGACAACAATATAAGTTGGAAACCGGCTGTGTGTGTGCGCGCCGTGCGGGCGTGTCCGCACATTGTGTATATACAGCAAACATTGACTGTTGTCTGGTGTTTTGTGACTATGTGATCCTGACAGGTTTAATACAGAGCAGAGATGAGTCACCGTGAGGAGAGAGAGGAGGGAGCTGACAAACATCTCGTCCACAGAGCAGAGATGAGACGCCGTGAGGAGGAGGGAGCTGACAAACATCTCGTCCACAGAGCAGAGATGAGACGCCATGAGGAGGAGGGAGCTGACAAACATCTCGTCCACAGAGCAGAGATGAGACGCCATGAGGAGGAGGGAGCTGACAAACATCTCGTCCACAGAGCAGAGATGAGACGCCATGAGGAGGAGGGAGCTGACAAACATCTCGTCCACAGAGCAGAGATGAGACGCCATGAGGAGGAGGGAGCTGACAAACATCTCGTCCACAGACCAGTGTCTCCAACAACCAGCTACATGTCTATGAAGAGTGACTCGTCTCTACCTCCTGACTTCAGTAATGAACCTGGACCTCCTGATGCCAAGTATGTGAATGCACCTATAAATACACTATAATACGTGTACAGTATTTGTGTAAATTATTTGTGTACAGTATGCAACATATATATTATATATATATGTTTAAAATATCACCTGTTATTGTACTGTATATTTAGTAAGATTGTATGGTTTCTATTATTTTATTGATATTTTATTTAATTTACTTGTCATGCAATGGCAAGAGACGGAACAATAAACTCTTTAGAAACCCTTTAACTAACTTTTTCATTCACACAAACATTTTCTATGATTCCAGACGTCTGTACCACAGAGCAGAGTCTCCAACACCCAGCCTTCTGTCTGTGAAGAGTGACTTTTCTAAAGACATTCCTCTTAACTTCAGGGATGAATCTGGACCTCCAGATACACAGTATGTCAATCCTCCTGTACAATATATACACTATAACACTATACAATATATACACTATAATACTACTGTACAATATACACTATAACACTATACAATATACATTATAACACTGTAGTCTTTGCATACGCATGTAAGGTCGTCAGGGCTAGGGCAAGTGCTACGGGCCATGATGGAGTTGTTATCATACAGAATATGTTAACAATAGTAGCCTATGACTGGTAGAACATGGGTGCAATTTGGGAGGAATAAAAACACTTTTCTTTCTTTATTTCTTTCTTTCTGTGTGATAAAAATACAAATGAAAAAACATATTTTTGGTCGGACTCTTGCTGGAACCTCATTCATTCAATGTCAGTTTGACCACGCTTCCACCTCTTGGTTCTCCAACATCTCAATGTCACTAAAAACTAAACTTCAGACCTCCCAAAACAACTGAACACATATTGAATAAATTGACTTTTGTTTCTATGATTCCAGACGTCTGTACCACAGAGCAGAGTCTCCAACTCCCAGCCTTCTGTCTATGAAGAGTGACTTTTCTAAAGACATTCCTCTTAACTTCAGTGATGAATCTGGACCTCCAGATACACAGTATGTCATCCTCCTGTACAATATATACACTAACACTATACAATATATACACTATAATACTACTGTACAATATACACTATAACACTATACAATATACACTATAACACTGTAGTCTTTGCATACGCATGTAAGGTCGTCAGGGCTAGGGCAAGTGCTACGGGCCATGATGGAGTTGTTATCATACAGAATATGTTAACAATAGTAGCCTATGACTGGTAGAACATGGGTGCAATTTGGGAGGAATAAAAACACTTTTCTTTCTTTCTTTCTGTGTGATAAAAATACAAACGATAAAGACATATTTTTGGGCAGACTCTTGCTGGAGCTTCATTCATTCAATGTCACTTTGACTACGCTTCCACCTCTTGGTTCTCCAACATCTCAATGTCACTAAAAACTAAACTTCAGACCTCCCAAAACAACTGAACACATATTGAATAAATTGACTTCTTTGTTTCTATGATTCCTGGACCTCCAGATACACAGTATGTCAATCCTCCAATAGCCTACAATTCAAGGTTCAATGTTGTACTTTATTGTTCCATCCTGTGTACACTACAGGTACATAAGAATACAACTTTATTGTTCCATCCTGTGTACACTACAGGTACATAAGAATACAACTTTATTGTTCCATCTTGTGTACACTACAAGTACATGAGAGTAAAACTTATTTTGGTTTCAGACAATGCAGCAGCATTATATACACAACATTTTATAACACAACCATGTGATCTCATGCTAAGTTATATAAATTCCATAACAAGACATAACATCTAATAATGTCGTATCAACCCTGTTCAAAGTCCATCTACAGATTGTAAGTTACTGTGTGAGCAGTTTGTGAATGAAGTGGTACAAATCACAGTGTGGTGTTCAGTACACAGGCTGGCTGCTTGTGTGCATGTACAGTATGTGTACAGTATGTGTACAGTATGCCACCTATACATTTAAACTATCACCTGTTAGTGTAGGCCTATTGTATATGTAGTAACTTAAAGACGGTTACAGTACAATATTAAGCTTGATGTTTATTTCCCAAGTGAGAAACAGACTGGAAGCTCTATCGCCACATAATAAAGTCACTTCCTCCAAGCTGGTGGTTTCCTGTTAGACCAGAGCCATAGAGTAAGACAGAGTTACGACATTGAGGGGCAGAAATCTCTGAGTTCTGTTGGAAAAAAGTAAAAGTATTGTACAGTGACAACTATAAACTCTCTGTAATGTTTATGTTGTACTATTACTAATAATCAATCTAAAATAAAGGTATTTAAGATCATTAAAGCTGAGTCCAGTGCATTCTGCCAACTCCCGGTCCAGGACTTTGTCACTGTTCACTATGCTCTTCACCAATAGAAGTCTAGACGTAGAAGATTGGACTGAAGCCCCATGAAGTGAATGGAGTTGTCGTAACTCTGTCTTACTCTATGGCTACTACTGACTGCCTAGTAATAGGCCCTGTAATAAAACAATAAGCCACAAGAGGTCTCAGGTTACCATGGATTTTACAATGGGTGAGAGGCGTAGTGAGCCATGAGCACATCGAGTGTCTCCAATCAGAATCAAGTACTATAACCGTTTTAGAACTAAGTTTTTGACATGCCTAGTAAAACCACAACATAACAATTTCTATTATGTTTTTGGCCATTTTATTCAGTTTAGTTGTTGCTGCAATGCTGTGAGAGGAAAGTAAAATATGTTACCCTTTTGGAAGTAAAATGGAATGTAACAATACAAAATAAAAAACGAATTGACAATGTCATTCACACAAACAATGTCTATGATTCCAGACGTCTGTACCACAGAGCAGAGTCTCCAACACCCAGCCTTCTGTCTATGAAGAGTGACTTTTCTAAAGACATTCCTCTTAACTTCAGTGATGAATCTGGACCTCCAGATACACAGTATGTCAATCCTGTACAATATACTATAACACTGTACAATATACACTATAACACTATACAATATACACTATAACACACTACAACTAGCCTAGGGATAGAAAAGCCGTTTAGCTGGTTAATTATTAGCCACATATCCAACCCAAAATATAAATGTAATAATTAATCAATCAATCAATGATGGATTTTGGGATCTACATAGGAACCAGGTGGCTCCAATGAGGATGTAAATATGTAATCATGTCCACAGAGAGAGGCGTGGTGAGACTGAGCAGAACCCTGGACTGAAGACACCCCGTCAAACCACACCTGGACTGAAGACACCCAGTCAAACCACACCTGGACTGAAGACACCCAGTCAAACCACACCTGGACTGAAGACACCCAGTCAAACCACACCTGGACTGAAGACACCCAGTCAAACCACACCTGGACTGAAGACACCCAGTCAAACCACACCTGGACTGAAGACACCCAGTCAAACCACACCTGGACTGAAGACACCCAGTCAAACCACACCTGGACTGAAGACACCCAGTCAAACCACACCTGGACAAAGTAAGAATCTGCACTCATTGAAAATGCATAGTCAGACTAAATGTGACCAAATTTGACTGGGGCCCATTGGAGTTTTTGTAATTTTTTATATGAAAGCAGGGAATCATAGCTTCAAATTGACATATTGGTTGTTCAGTTTGACCCACCAGTTTTGGAGATATGGTTTATAGAGTAATGTTTTGCAGAGAAACAGCGAGTTGAGAAAACAGGCTTGAAAAGGTTCACTCCTGGTGTCTCTACCATTACACCTAGCTACACGTTTAAGCATTTATTTCATATTTACATGTCTTCTGTGGTCTCTAACATTACACCTATGCTACATGTTTAAGCATTTATTTCATATTTAAATGTCTTCTGTGGACTAACATTAAACCTAGCTACATGTTTAAGCATTTATTTCATATTTACATGTCTTCTGTGGTCTCTAACATTACACCTAGCTACATGTTTAAGCATTCATTTCATATTTACATGTCTTCTGTGGTCTCTAACATTACACCTAGCTACATGTTTAAGCATTTATTTCATATTTACATGTATTCTGTGGACACTAACATTACACCTAGCTACATGTTTAACCATTTATTTCATATTTACATGTCTTCTGTGGACTAACATTACACCTATAGCTACATGTTTAAGCATTTATTTAATATTCACATGTCTTCTGTGGTCTCTAACATTACACCTAGCTACATGTTTAAGCATTTATTTCATATTTACATGTATTCTGTGGACTCTAACATTACACCTAGCTACATGTTTAAGCATTTATTTAATATTTACATGTATTCTGTGGACTCTAACATTACACCTAGCTACATGTTTAAGCATTTATTTCATATTTACATGTATTCTGTGGACACTAACATTACACCTAGCTACATGTTTAAGCATTTATTTCATATTTACATGTCTTCTGTGGTCTCTAACATTACACCTAGCTACATGTTTAAGCATTTATTTCATATTTACATGTATTCTGTGGACTCTAACATTACACCTACCTACATGTTTAAGCATTTATTTCATATTTACATGTATTCTGTGGACTCTAACATTACACCTAGCTACATGTTTAAGCATTTATTTCATAAGTACATGTCTTCTGTGGACTAACATTACACCTAGCTACATGTTTAACCATTTATTTCATATTTACATGTCTTCTGTGGACTAACATTACACCTATAGCTACATGTTTAACCATTTATTTAATATTTACATGTCTTCTGTGGTCTCTAACATTACACCTAGCTACATGTTTAAGCATTTATTTCATATTTACATGTATTCTGTGGACTCTAACATTACACCTACCTACATGTTTAAGCATTTATTTCATATTTACATGTATTCTGTGGACACTAACATTACACCTAGCTACATGTTTAAGCATTTATTTCATATTTACATGTCTTCTGTGGACTCTAACATTACACCTAGCTACATGTTTAAGCATTTATTTCATATTTACATGTATTCTGTGGACACTAACATTACACCTAGCTACATGTTTAAGCATTTATTTCATATTTACATGTCGATTTCAGCTCTGACACTTATTTCAAGCATGCTCTAGTGAAGAGTCTTCCTGTGCTATTAACTAATTGTGGATTAAACAAAAATATTAGTTTTTCTCCTCTGGTGAAAAGCTGGAGGCTGCTCGATGGCAGGCTCTCAGTCAAATCTGGTCACAAATGGTCAAATGATCTGTCTGTATCAATTATATCTAAGTGCAAATAATGAAGCTAAACATCTATCAACTCAACAACTGGACAAAAACAGCTGATCTTGTGTTGTTACCTTTGGCAAAATGTTTCTTATCAAATAGCATATTATCTGGGGGTAATTAATTAGCAATGTGTGCTGTAAAAGATGTAAAGTTATAAATTAACCTGAATGTTTTAAACATAAATGTTCTTCTCATTTCAGATGTCCGTCTGCAGGTTGATTTGAACGATTATAAGGTCAGTTTGGAGGTCAGTTCGGACAGTCTTGATGGAGTGAAAAACCACATGACGGAAGAGTCTGGAGACTCCGTCACCAGCACCTACTCAGAGCTCTACATCTCAGCGGGACAGAGTGAAGGGGTTAATAGCCAACATGAGGTGATACAGCTCGAGAGAACTTCCAACATGAAGACCTTCCATGACGATGCAATCAACTGCTGTAAAGTCTTTAAGATCATCCTCCCTGGCAGAAAGGAACCCAGCAAAACAGTTCTGACAAATGGCATCGCTGGCATCGGAAAAACATTCTCTGCGCGCAAGTTTGCTCTGGACTGGGCAAGAGGTTTGGAGAATCAAGATATAGATCTCCTGGTTCCCTTTTCATTCCGGGAGCTGAACTTGGTCAGAGATAAGCAGTACAGTCTTCTCAACCTGATCCATGATTTCCACCCAACGTTAAAGAAGGTCACAGCAGAGCAGCTCGCTGCCTGGAAAGTTTGCTTCATCCTCGATGGCCTCGATGAAAGCAGGTCTCCGTTGCACTTTGACGAAAATGAAATCATCTCTGATGTCACAGTGACATCATCGGTGGATGCTCTGTTGACAAACCTCATAAAGAGGAATCTGCTCCCCTCGACCCTCCTCTGGATAACCACCAGACCCGCAGCAGCCAATCGGATCCCTCCTGAATGTGTTGACATGGTGACAGAAGTGCGAGGGTTCACAGACCCCCAGAAGGAGAAGTACTTCAGGAAGAGATTCAGTGAAGAGAAGCTTGCCGACAGAGTCATCTCACACTTGAAGACATGGAGGAGCCTCCACATCATGTGTTACATCCCACTCTTCTGTTGGATCATTGCTACCGTTCTGCTGGACATGTTGAGGACACACACCACGATAGGACAGCTGCCCAAGACCCTGACTGAGATGTGCTGCCACTTCCTGTTGGTTCAGACAAACACGAAGAAGCAGAAGTATGACGAGACTCGTGATGTGAACAAGAAAGAAACAGAAAAGGGGACTCAACAGCAGCTCACTAAGACTGGCAGGCATGTTCTTCTGAATCTGGGCATGCTGGCTTTTAAACACCTGAAGAAAAGTAGCATCATGTTCTACCAAGAAGACCTGGAAGAGTGTGGTCTTGATGTGAAAGACGCCGCGCTGTACTCAGGAGTGTGCACACAGATCTTCAAAACAGAGAGTGTGCTGTTCCAGAAAACGGTCTACAGCTTTGTTCATCTGATCTTCCAGGAGTTTCTGGCTGCAGTCTACCTGTTCCACTGTTTCACACAGAAGAACATGGAGGTCCTGAACACATTCCTGGGAGATAAATACAACAGTCACAGCTCCCACTCAGACTTCCTGAAAGCTGCCGTGGAAAAATCCCTGGAGAGTAAAAATGGCCACCTGGACCTCTTAGTCCGTTTCCTTCATGGCCTCTCACTGCAGTCCAACCAGAGTCTGTTAGGAGACCTGCTGGGTCACACAGAGAACAGTCCAGAAGAGATCCAGAAAGCCATCCACAACCTGAAGAAGATGTTACGTGATGAAGATGTCTCTCCTGACAGATGTATCAACATCTTCCACTGTCTGATGGAGATGAACGACCACTCATTACATCAGGAGATCCAACAGTTCCTGAAGTCAGAGAACAGAACAGAGAAACTGTCTGAGACCCAGTGTTCAGCTCTCGCCGTCATGCTGCAGATGTCAGAGGTTCTGGAAGAGTTGGACCTGGACAAATACAACACATCAGAGGAGGGGCGAAGGAGACTGGTCCCAGCTGTGAGGAACTGCAGAAAGGCTCGGTTAGTAGTTAACACATTGACTTGACTGCCAATCACGTCATGTTACGTCGCATCGAATCCATCGCTTGACTGCCAAGCACGCAGTATTGTGTCCTATGGTCTTTTCAGTGGATTAGTATAGATGGTGCTCTTCATCAACGTACTGTATGAATGATGCTAGGTTGCTAGGCAACAGATAAAACCAGAAATTAACTAGAAGTGAAAGTCTGCCTCCTGTCCGCCTCAATTTAAACAGAAATGTCAATGTGAACCCTGTCTGCATGCACAGTCCGTACTGTACTGCTTCAATGTCAACCCTGTCTGCATGCACAGGACTGCTTCAATGTCAACCCTGTCTGCATGCGCAGTACTGCTTCAATGTCAACCCTGTCTGCATGCACAGTACTGCTTCAATGTCAACCCTGTCTGCATGCACAGTACTGCTTCAATGTCAACCCTGTCTGCATGCACAGTCAGTACTGCTTCAATGTAAACCCTGTCTGCATGCACAGTACTGCTTCAATGTAAACCCTGTCTGCATGCACAGTACTGCTTCAATGTCAACCCTGTCTGCATGCACAGGACTGCTTCAATGTCAACCCTGTCTGCATGCACAGTACTGCTTCAATGTCAACCCTGTCTGCATGCACAGTACTGCTTCAATGTCAACCCTGTCTGCATGCACAGTACTGCTTCAATGTCAACCCTGTCTGCATGCACAGGACTGCTTCAATGTCAACCCTGTCTGCATGCACAGTCAGTACTGCTTCAATGTCAACCCTGTCTGCATGCGCAGTCAGTACTGCTTCAATGTCAACCATGTCTGCATGCACAGGACTGCTTCCGTAAGATTGCATTGGGGAAACATGCTGACTTCAGTGTTGTCCCTGAACGCGTTCAATGAACAATCGTTCACAAACACGTTCATATTTTAGGTGAACGTACTGTATTTCTGTTTGATGAACGTCATTGTGAACGCGTTCATCTCTGGCGTGTGTGAACGTCACTTTCTCACGTTCAACTTCGTTCAAGAGTGAGTGTTTCCTTAGAGCCTTCCAGGCGAAAACCCCGCTAAGACACACCCTAAACAGGCCTTAATATCTAACGTTAAACCCACCAATAAGTCCTTATGCGACACAATTTAACTAATCTTTCATGCCGTACAATTTCACTGGAGCGTGCAGCTCGCATCTCTGCATGAGGATCCTGTCATGCACGCAGACACAGAACATCCCGACTCCCGACCCAAACACTGGAAACTTATTGTTGTTTGATTAAACATAATGTGCCACGAAAAATAGCTTCCAATAGGTTGCTATTTTTGCGTCGAGGAGGTATTTGTCCATATACATGATCGCCTCGGTCGGCCAACTAAAGACATCTCCCTCCACAGAAGCGCAGTGATGCCTGATTTATTCTTCATCGTACAACGTGTTCCATGCTGAAAATGGCTGATCTACAAGCTCACAACGTGTTGCGTCCGCGACGCGTTGTGAGCTTGTGAGCGTTGTGAGCTTGTAGATTAGCATGTGAATATATGCAGGCTGTGAGAACTGAACTGATAGCCTTCACAATAAAAGCATGCAGCTTTCACAAGTTGGCCCATAATTAGGACAAGGAAAATTATTAAGAATTCTGTGGCATTCCACATGGCAAAAGAGCTATTTTTTCCAAAATGTAAAAAAAATATATATAATAAGGAATTAATTTGGTTAATGGTAATGGAGAAATTGTAAAAGTTGTATCTTTATTAATCCCAAAGTTATTCCCAATAGGAATAAAGTCTGTGGTTCTATGGCTATGGGCTGCGGCAATCATTTAGAAAAACAAAAAGCAAAGAAAAAAAAAGGAAATAATTAAATTTGTTTTGGAACCATGAACTTTAGTTCAAAATGTTGAATGATGAACTATGAACTGAACTAGTTGATTTTTAATGAACTGTGAACTGAACTAGTTCATAACAAATATGAACTTTCCCAACATATGGCTGACTTCATAAGCAATTTAAACGCTCGTTTCAACCCGTCACTTAGATGTTCTTGGCCACAAAGAAATAAAACATCTGAGAGCATACTTGACATTTCTTTTATAATATTGGGGAAAATCAAACTAGTCTTAATTTCACACCTTATACTGCTGGTTGAAATCTATGATATCTAAATGTCGATCTCCCTCTGTTATTCTAGTTGTGTTGACTATTCCAGGGGTTCTCAACCCATGGGTCGCGACCCCTCGCGGGTCCACAAATTATTTTCCAAAACATAATTTGCACTTCAGTTTGTATTGGGGGTGGGGAAGTGGGGCGGGGCGGGGGTCGCGAGACATGGCCAAAGCATCCCTGGGGGTCCCCAGCCAAAAAGGTTGAGAACCCCTGGTCTATTCCACAATACTGTTTATGTCTGGATAACTAGATAGGAGATGTTTTAGTTAACTTCCATGACGGTGAACTAGGTATCAATTGTTTTGATAATCTCTTATTTAATCTGCATTTACAGACTTGTTGGCTGTGAGCTCAGTAAGACAGGTGTTGAAGCTGTGTCTTCAGCTCTCAGCTCTAATCCTTCCCATTTGAGAGAACTGGACCTCAGTAAAAACAACCTGCAGGACTCAGGACTAGTGGAGCTGCTCTGTGCTTCACTGAAGAGCCCACACTGTAGACTGGAAGTTCTAAAGTAAGATACATTTACCACTTTTATTATGATCACTTCTGTTTTATTATGTACTGTATTATGTGAATATAATATGAATGCTGTGGTGAGAATGTATTAATAAGCTTGATGGTGAGACATGGTAGGCGAATATGGAAGAAAAGTTAACTAATAGCTATCACTATGAAACTTCTCCAGTTGATTCATTATATTAAGACTAAGATTTTTTGTATTACAAGTTTTCTGAAATGATAGGTTTAAATATGCAAATTATGCATTATATGCGCTAATTTGCATATACATTCCAGGACGATAAATCTGAAGATTGGATAAAGCCAGGTTCAAAAGTATGGTTTCATTTTGTTGACATATTAGAGACAAAGACAATTTTAGGGGATTTTCGATATCTCTAATTATCACTCCACAAATCAGAAAATAGTTTCAACAGGCATAAAAAACCCACATTTTTGCCATGTTTTAGGAATAAAATGTGATGTAAATCAGGCTGTGAATGAGAAATCAACGAACCCTTCTCTAAGTTCCTGCAGAATATAGTTATGAATAAGACTGGAAAGTTGTGTGCATGTGACTGTGTAGGTGTATGTGCAACTGAAGTGGAGATTCTTAGTCCCAGGTATGAGGAAAACTCATTTTGAGAAAACGGCCTTTAAAGATTTGTATTGTAAAATTCCAAAACGTTTTATTTGAAGCCACTATTTTGAGACAACATATCTCATCCAAACCTTGGCAACAACATTATAATGCCATATATCAGTAGAAAGGTCTGGACCTCGAGAGGACTGTGGTTGGATCCAAATATGGTCACTTCCTTTGTACCAACAACCAATCATGAAAATAGAGAGGGTGGATTTTCACCCAGCAAAACGAGCTGTCATTGGCTAAAATAAACTACTAAAATAAACATCTAAATCTGTATTTTGAACGTTTATTTTGCTTTAGTTTGAAAGAAAACATGTTTAGGAAGCAAAATAGCACAACATTGAAAAATCATGTTTTCACTTGCCATGTCTCGCCTTAAATGCTTGTTCCAACCCGTCACTTATGTTCTTAGTTGGCCGCTAAAAAAAATAACATCTGAGAGGTTATGATCTTCTTTTTCATAATATTGGGGGAAATCAAACTAACATTCAGTCTTCATAGTCTTTGATATCTAAATTGTTATCTTCCTGTTATTCTGTGCTGTCATGGTGTTGTCTATTCCACACTCTGCTGCTCTAAATACTAGATAACTAGATTTGTTCCAGTTAACTTCCATGACAGTGAACTATAGGTATCATTCATTTTGTATTGATAATCTCTAATTTAATCTGCATTTACAGACTTGCTGGCTGTGAGCTCAGTAAGACAGGTGTTGAAGCTGTGTCTTCAGCTCTCAGCTCTAATCCTTCCCATTTGAGAGAACTGGACCTCAGTGAAAACGACCTGCAGGACTCAGGACTAGTGGAGCTGCTCTTTGCTTCACTGAAGAGCCCACACTGTAGACTGGAAGTTCTAAAGTAAGATACATTTACCACTTTTATTATGATCACTTCTGTTTTATTTTGTACTGACATTATTATGTATATAATAATATAATATGAATGCTGTCGTGAGAATGTATTAATAAGCTTGATGGTGAGACATAGGGGAAAAAAAGTTAACTAATAGCTATCACAATGAAACTTCTCCAGTTGATTAATTATATTAAGACTAAGATTTTTTGTACTACTGAAATTATATGTTTAAATATGCAAATTAGGCAGTATATGCGCTAATTTGCATACATTCCGGGACGATAAATCTGAAGATTGGATAAAGCCAGGTTAAAAAGTATGGTTTCATTGTGTTGACATATTAGAGACAAAGGAAATTAGGGAATTAACACTCCACAAATCAGAAAATAGTGACAACAGGCATAAAAAATAACTAATTTTTGCCATGTTTTATGAATAAAATGTGATGTAAATCAGGCTGTGAATGAGAAATCAACGAACCCTTCTGTAAGTTCCTGCAGAATATAGTTATGAATAAGACTGGAAAGTTGTGTGCATGTGACTGTGTAGGTGTATGTGAGTGCAACTGAAGTGGAGATTCTTTGTCCCAGGTATGAGGAAAACTCATTTTGAGAAAACGGCCTTTAAAGATTTGTATTGTAAAATTCCAAAACGTTTTATTTGAAGCCACTATTTTGAGACAAAATATCTCATCCAAACCTTGGCAACAACATATAATGCCATATATCATTAGAAAGGTCTGGACCTCGAGCTGACTGTGGTTGGATCCAAATATGGTCACTTCCTTTGTACCAACAACCAATCATGAAAATAGAGAGGGTGGATTTTCACCCAGCAAAACGAGCTGTCATTGGCTAAAATAAACTACTAAAATAAACATCTAAATCTGTATTTTGAACGTTTATTTTGCTTTCGTTTGAAAGAAAACATGTTTAGGAAGCAAAATAGCACAACATTGAAAAATCATGTTTTCACTTGCCATGTCTCGCCTTAAATGCTTGTTCCAACCCGTCACTTATGTTCTTAGTTGGCCGCTAAAAAAAATTACATCTGAGAGGTTATGATCTTCTTTTTCATAATATTGGGGGAAATCAAACTAACATTCAGTCTTCATAGTCTTTGATATCTAAATTGTTATCTTCCTGTTATTCTGTGCTGTCATGGTGTTGTCTATTCCACACTCTGCTGCTCTAAATACTAGATAACTAGATTTGTTCCAGTTAACTTCCATGACAGTGAACTATAGGTATCATTCATTTTGTATTGATAATCTCTTATTTAATCTGCATTTACAGACTTGTTGGCTGTAATCTCAGTAAGACAGGTGTTGAAGCTGTGTCTTCAGCTCTCAGCTCTAATCCTTCCCATTTGAGAGAATTGGACCTCAGTGAAAACGACCTGGAGGACTCAGGACTAGTGGAGCTGCTCTTTGCTTCACTGAAGAGCCCATACTGTAGACTGGAAGTTCTAAAGTAAGATACATTTACCACTTTTATTATGATCACTTCTGTTTTATTATGTACTGACAGTATTATGTGAATACTAGAAAAAGTGCCCTTCCGGGCACAGGTCTCCACCAGGTTATCCACAGATCCGTGCAGTTAGAGGTAAAAACACTTTTCGGCCAGTTATAGCGCCACCTTGAGGCTGAGTTGAAATTGTTCATGTGGCATTTCGTCCTCGGCCTAGTGGGAATGTGGGTGCACAATTTCACGGAAATCACGCGATGTGTTCATGATTTGCAGCATTTTGTTTGAAACTGAGCACTCCTGTGAACTTTGGAAGCCAATCTTAACCAATCAGGATGGAGTCTGATAAATCTGAAAGACCCGTTTCGTTGAATGGCTCTAGAGAGACTGTGTACCAATTCGCGTGATGTTTGGACAAAATCTGTAGGTGTACTGTGCAAAAACTTGTTTTGCACAAAGCGGCCTCCTGGTGGCGCTATAACAGGCCGTTCTGGAAAGTTTGGGGCAGAGGTTCATCGTTGGCATCCAGGGAGTGTGTGTGCAAAATATGGCATCGACCGGGTTAACGGTGGCCGAGATTAGCTGTTCACGGACACACGGACGGACGGACACACACACACGGACGGACGGACACACGGACGGACGGAGTGCAAAACATACTCTCCCCACATGCCTTCGGCCTGGTGGAGACAATAATATGAATGCTGTCGTGAGAATGTATTAATAAGCTTGATGGTGAGACATAGGGGAAAAAAAGTTAACTAATAGCTATCACAATGAAACTTCTCCAGTTGATTAATTATATTAAGACTAAGATTTTTTGTACTACTGAAATTATATGTTTAAATATGCAAATTAGGCAGTATATGCGCTAATTTGCATACATTCCGGGACGATAAATCTGAAGATTGGATAAAGCCAGGTTAAAAAGTATGGTTTCATTGTGTTGACATATTAGAGACAAAGGAAATTAGGGAATTAACACTCCACAAATCAGAAAATAGTGACAACAGGCATAAAAAAAAACTAATTTTTGCCATGTTTTATGAATAAAATGTGATGTAAATCAGGCTGTGAATGAGAAATCAACGAACCCTTCTGTAAGTTCCTGCAGAATATAGTTATGAATAAGATTGGAAAGTTGTGTGCATGTGACTGTGTAGGTGTATGTGAGTGCAACTGAAGTGGAGATTCTTTGTCCCAGGTATGAGGAAAACTCATTTTGAGAAAACGGCCTTTAAAGATTTGTATAAATGTATGTATGTATAAATTCCAAAACGTTTTATTTGAAGCCACTATTTTGAGACAAAATATCTCATCCAAACCTTGGCAACAACATATAATGCCATATATCATTAGAAAGGTCTGGACCTCGAGCTGACTGTGGTTGGATCCAAATATGGTCACTTCCTTTGTACCAACAACCAATCATGAAAATAGAGAGGGTGGATTTTCACCCAGCAAAATGAGCTGTCATTGGCTAAAATAAACTACTAAAATAAACATCTAAATCTGTATTTTGAACGTTTATTTTGCTTTAGTTTGAAAGAAAACATGTTTAGGAAGCAAAATAGCAGAAAATTTAAAAATCATGATTTCACTTGCCATGTCTCGCCTTAAATGCTTGTTCCAACCCGTCACTTATGTTCTTAGTTCGCCGCTAAAAACAAAATACATCTGAGAGGTTATGATCTTCTTTTTCATAATATTGGGGGAAATCAAACTAACATTCAGTCTTCATAGTCTTTGATATCTAAATTGTTATCTTCCTGTTATTCTGTGCTGTCATGGTGCTGTCTATTCCACACTCTGCTGCTCTAAATACTAGATAACTAGATTTGTTCCAGTTAACTTCCATGACAGTGAACTATAGGTATCATTCATTTTGTATTGATCATCTCTTATTTAATCTGCATTTACAGACTTGCTGGCTGTAAACTCAGTAAGACAGATGGTGAAGCTGTGTCTTCAGCTCTCAGCTCTAATCCTTCCCATTTGAGAGAACTGGACCTCAGTGAAAACGACCTGCAGGACTCAGGACTAGTGGAGCTGCTCTGTGCTTCACTGAAGAGCCCACACTGTAGACTGGAAGTTCTAAAGTAAGATACATTTACCACTTTTATTATGATCACTTCTGTTTTATTATGTACTGTATTATGTGAATATAGTATGAATGCTGTGGTGAGAATGTATTAATAAGCTTGATATAATGGTAACCCAAGCCTATGTATCTGAGTAGACATTAAAATGACCCCAAACATGTTTCAAAGTGTAATATCGTAACGTATCGGCTACTTCATCATAATATTATAGAGTTTCTGACTATTTTGGCCTTGCGACCCGTTGTAGCTACATCACAGTTATCAAGCTTCTTAATAATATTATAATAATTAATATTACTGAGGAAAGAGCAGAACATTGTGAAAATAGCAGATCTGCAAGCTCACCGTGAGGCGTTGTGAGCTTGTAGTTTGGTAATATTTTCACATTAATGTGAAAAAAATCACCCCGGCCTTTTCACTCATATGGATATGAAGCCTCGACTGGAGGTGGAAATGTACAAATATACCCAAAGAGTAACAAAATAAGCGTTAGAAACGACTCAAATAACCCAGAGACTACATTTCCGGGTAGGTGGGGTGGCTGCATCTGCCCGTCGCACAACAGAAACTGAATGTTAATTAAGTTTATTTAAATTGTATTGATATTTAATGTTTCGTGGTTAGTACGAGTCGAGTCACCACCAGCTGAGCTTACGTCAACAAGGAATCTCAGGAACGCTATAATGTGTTGACAGCTTGGCGTGACGTATATTAGCAGCGACATTGCCTTCATATGTAGTTTCAAGGCTTTTGCAGCCACATTAATTCCATTTTCTCCAGAAACTGGCTGTATCAAATATGAATGGACATCATTA
The DNA here is from genome assembly GCF_964188405.1 of Protomyctophum parallelum. Lineage (NCBI taxonomy): Eukaryota > Metazoa > Chordata > Actinopteri > Myctophiformes > Myctophidae > Protomyctophum > Protomyctophum parallelum. Next base: position 28,250 of record NC_139714.1, read on the forward strand.
ACGGTGCACAGCCACCCCCCTGACAGAAAGGCCGGGGTGGTCATATGAGAACACAGTTCTTATATGAAGCGACCTAAAATCGCCCTATGGAGATTACAATGCAAATAAATAAATACATGAACCTGTGTATTGGCGCCCTCTACTGAAAGTGACATCAGACTTCGGTGCTCTATATATTAACACTTTAAGGGCTATAGATTAATATAATCAGACCACCTAGGCTGACGGGATTGATCAATTACCTTTGGAGCATAACGCATATACTGTAAGTATTTGCAGCTTTGATTCACGAAACCCGGCGTAAAATAGTCCCATGGTTTGTTGTTGAAGAGAAAAACATGCGGCCATTATGATGTGAAACGAAAACAGCCTCCACAGCATGTTGTAGTCCAAACAAACCCGTTCACTTGCATCAAACTCATTTTCCCAGAAGCCCTAGCAGCCCAGAGCATGGCTAGATTTCCGGTTTCGTCATCATAACGCAACGGCCTCGTCACCAGGTCCACGACAAATCCACTCTTTTATAATTATTAAAAAACGGCGAATTAAACACATTAAACAAATAGCGGGTTTAGCGTATTACGCAGCGCAGACACATGGATTAAATAGCGGGGAACACGGGTTAGGCAGTAGTGTTAATTAATATTAATATTACGAAAGAAAGATACAAACATTGTAATAATCTGCAAGCTCACTGTGAGGCGTTGTGAGCTTGTAGATTTGTAATATTTTCGCATTCATGTAATGCCTACAATTCCGATTGCTTCTAAGGGTAGTTGGGGGAGTGGGGGGGGGGTCCCCAGTTCAAATATGATTATGGTATGTTGGAGGCCAGGGTTTGTTTTAATGGAACTAAAGCATCCAGGTGTGAAGGCACCCTAAGTGGGACAAGAGAGTCCTTTAATAGATGCTGGAAGCTGGTTCTAAATCCAGGAATAATGCATATTTAAATGTGTTATTTATTAATTAATCTATTCATTTATTTATGTATGTATGTTTTAATCTGGTGTTTCAGACTGGCTCACTGCTTCTTGTCAGAGACATGCTGTGAAGCTCTGGCCTCAGCTGTAAGCTCTAATCCCTCCCTAAGAGAGTTGGACCTGAGCCTCAACGTGGTGAATGATTCAGTTCTGGAGAACTGCAAGTGAGTAGACTTGGGCTGTGTCCATGTTGGACAGTGCAGTGTTTCCCTTAACAGTGTATCTCTGACACAAAGGGCCCTATCTTGCGTCAGGGGCACTTTCTCCGTAATTTGGGGATTTAGCATTGTGTAAGAGGCGTTCCCCCATTAAATTAGCTATCTTATGCCACAGTCTAAATCCTTAAAACACCTCCGCTACCCGTTACATTATGCATAGGTGTGGTTTGGGCGTTACGCAACTTAAACCAATCAGTGTGCCAGGTACCATAATCCATTATACCTGGAGTGAACCTTATGGAAGAGCAACGCGTGCTGCCTTGGAATACATTTAAATTAGATACAGAGGGTTGTTGTGTGTGTTCACATTACGGGTGGTTTGAAGAGACGATTTCCGTTGTCCTAAACCTGTGTGCATAAGATAGCAAATATAGGGAAAGCGCATCAACACACGTACAGACCATAGACTGTAAAAAATATGGACAAAGCGTTCTCCGGGTCTAACATGAACGTAAAATGAAGCCTGAAATCGCTTCATTGTAAATCGCCATCTTTCTAGATCCGTTTGGTACCAGCTGGCCATTGGCTGGCTCCGTTTTGGACCAGCTGGACATTGGCTGCCCAGACAACGAGGCGGGACTTCCCCCCTTCTTCTCCGTTGGTTTTTATTTTGACTCGAGTGGGAGGGGAATCCCGATCATAGACTGTAACGGTAGCCACGCCCCTCAGAACATACGCGATGTTTTTTTTTCTTTATGGTCATTTTTTTAATTAATGGGACCATAATTTTCCAAAAAGAATATTATGACATTAGAAATGAGACTTTAAACTAGTGACTGGAAGAAGAAAGTATTCATGACCATGTTTATTAAGGTAATACAGTCTAGGTGAAGTTGGGCCAAAATACATGGGCCTCTATGGAGCTATGGGGCTTTTTGGGTCCAGCCCAGCGCCACAACAGGCCATTATATGAACTACCGATTTCAAATGAGGCTTCACGAAATATCTGGCTGACTGCCCCCCTGGTACAGACACACCTCCAGCCGCAAACATGTATAGTGGGTTGTGTGGCCGCAAGATAACGTTTACGCATAGTGGAAGCTCCTAAATGAGTAATTCACGTAAAGTGTTTAATGCTTGCGGGTAAGGCATGGGATACGATACAGCCCAAAGTCACAAATCATGAGAAGAACAACAACACAATGCAGTGCCTCAAAGAAACTCTAGGATAGCAGACGTAAACAATGAACATCTGTCTAAACAACAATATATGTGCATCACGAAGGTATAAAAGGACAGTGGAGTGCTATAGGGGTTAAGGTGGAGTCTGAGGAGGTGATGAGATCCAAACTGGGCAGCAGTGAGTGTGTCTGGATGAGCTGCAGGGCCAAGATAATGACAGGAGAAACACTGTAGTGTCAGCTAGTGGAGACGTTGTGTTAGACAGTTAGACATTGATGCATTGTTGTTCTACTTCCTACAGAGTGAAACACTGTAGTGTCAGCTAGTGGAGACGTTGTGTTAGACAGTCAGACATTGATGCATTGTTGTTCTACTTCCTACAGAGTGAAACAGTGTAGTGTCAGCTAGTGGAGACGTTGTGTTAGACAGTCAGACATTGATGCATTGTTGTTCTACTTCCTACAGAGTCAAACATGGAGGAGAAGATTGGCTTAATTCTACACTCATTACAAAACGTGAGTATCTGTGTCTACATTAACATTTTATACACTGTTGTATACTTGGTTGATGTTGTCCTGAAAACTCTTGTGCTCTCTACTCTCTGCTCTTGGCCTGGTCCTTAACACATTCTGACCTGAGATCAGATTCGTGGAAAGGTTTCCACTGGACACACACTGGTCTGATGAACCCATTCTGACCTGAGATCAGATTCTAAAAATGTCAGTCGTTCTTCGATTTTTCAAAAATAGCAGACCTACAAGCTCCTAGCGCGCCACTCGGTGGCGCGCTATGAGCTTGTAGATCTGCTATTTTTCAATAGCTAAAGCATAACATAATGCTAACACCAAAATGGGTGCCCGGTCAGAATGGGTTAACACATCAAGATGAGGTCATGTGGTCTGACAGAAACAATGGGCCTCATTCACTAACCTGGTCGTAAACAACATGTATTTCGTCTATATTGGCATAAGTTCAGTTCTGACGTGCGATGCATGAAAGGTGGTGCAGAGCCGTGATGTGTGCAGATCACAGGTGGATCTCGTTTTTGTTTGAAAGTCACAAGTGATCTCCCGTGTCGATCATTGGCATGGTTCCACGCTCCATTTAACACCATACAAGACAACTGGAAATATAAATCACATGTGTGTGAACTGAGCGGTGCAACTATATATTTACTGTTACAGTTACTGTACTGCACTGTGCTCTGTACTGTACTGTATTGTAGTGTACTGTGCTCTATGCTGTACTTTGATTATTTTGGGGAAAGAATAGTTAGTTACCGTGTGTTAGACGACACGTACACAGAAATGTACACGGTAACACAGCGAGACAGACAGGTACACAGAGAGACAGACAGGTACATAGTAACACAGAGAGACAGACTGGTACAAAGTAACACAGAAAGACTTCAGGTACACATAGAGACAGACAGGTACACAGTAACACAGAGAGGCAGACAGGTACACATAGAGACAGACAGGTAGACAGAGAGATATACACATATAGACAGACAGGTACACAGAGAGACAGACAGGTACACAGAGAGACAGACAGGTACACAGTAACACAGAGAGACAGACAGGTACACAGAGAGACAGTTACACAGAGAGACAGACAGGTACACATAGAGACAGTAACACAGAGAGACAGACAGGTACACAGAGAGACAGACAGGTACACAGTAACACAGATAGACAGACAGGTACACAGAGAGACAGACAGGTACACAGTAACACAGAGAGACATACACATAGAGACAGACAGGTACACAGAGAGACAGACAGGTACACATAGAGACAGACAGGTACACAGAGAGACAGACAGGTACACAGAGAGACAGACAGGTACACAGAGAGACAGACAGGTACACAGTAACACAGAGAGAGACAGACAGGTACACAGAGAGACAGACACGTAGAGACAGACAGGTACACAGAGACAGACAGGTACACAGAGACAGACAGGTACACAGAGAGACAGACAGGTACACACAGAGACAGACAGGTACACATAGAGACAGACAGGTACACAGTAACACAGAGAGACAGACAGGTACACAGTAACACAGAGAGACAGACAGGTACACAGAGAGACAGACAGGTACACAGTAACACAGAGAGACAGACAGGTACACAGAGAGACAGACAGGTACACATAGAGACAGACAGGTACACATAGAGACAGACAGGTACACAGAGAGACAGACAGGTACACAGAGACAGACAGGTACACAGAGAGACAGACAGGTACACAGAGAGACAGACAGGTACACATAGACAGACAGGTACACAGAGAGACAGACAGGTAAACAGAGAGACAGACAGGTACACAGTAACACAGAGAGACAGACAGGGGTGCAGAGACATTCTGCCCCCTGGTGGAGACCTTAAGACATTCTGCCCCCTGGTGGAGACTTTAAGACATTCTGCCCCCTGGTGGAGACTTTAAGACATTCTGCCCCCTGGTGGAGACTTTAAGACATTCTGCCCCCTGGTGGAGACTTTAAGACATTCTGCCCCCTGGTGGAGACTTTAAGACATTCTGCCCCCTGGTGGAGACTTTAAGACATTCTGCCCCCTGGTGGAGACTTTAAGACATTCTGCCCCCTGGTGGAGACTTTAAGACATTCTGCCCCCTGCTGGTTGGACTCTGACAGTGACGATCTTCTTTATTACATTTTAATTGTGTCAAGTCTTAATTTAGTCGACTAAGACTAGACTAAGACTAAATAATGTACAAATGACTAAAATAGGACTAAATCTGTTGCCAAAATTAACACTGCAGTGAGTTTGTAGATCAGTCTGTGTGTGTGTGTGTGTGTGTGTGTGTGTGTGTGTGTGTGTGTGTGTGTGTGTGTGTGTGTGTGTGTGTGTGTGTGTGTGTGTGTGTGTGTGTGTGTGTGTGTGTGTGTGTGTGTGTGTGTGTGTGTGTGTGTGTGTGTGTGTGTGTGTGTGTGTGTGTGTGTGTGTGTGTGTGTGTGTGTGTGTGTGTGTGTGTGTGTGTGCGTGCGTGCGTGCGTGCGTGCGTGCGTGCGTGCGTGCGTGCGTGCGTACATGCGTGTGCGTCAGTCAGTGAATGATGTATTTAATGTTTACTGTGTTGTTTTCTCATCAGATTTCCAGCGTCTCACACTGGACTCAAACACAGCACACTGTGACCTCTCTCTGTCTGAGGACAACAGGAAGGTCACACTGGGGTCACAGAGGTCAGGGGGTCAGCGTCCTCCTGATCACCCAGACAGGTTTGATTACTGGGAACAGGTTCTGAGTTCACAGAGTGTGACTGGACGCTGTTCCTGGGAGGTAGAGTGCAGTGGAGGGGTTCAGATAGCAGTGGCTGACGGAACAATCAGCAGGAAAGGACATGGTGTTGACAGTTCGTTTGGAGACAATGATAAGTCCTGGAGTCTGAACTGTAATGGTGATCATGGTTTCAGGTACTCTGTCTTCCACAACAGACAGATGACTGTCCTCCCTGTCAGAGCCTCTGAAGGCTCCATCAGAGTATCAGTGTATGTGGACCGTCCCGCTGGGACTCTGTCCTTCTACACCGTGTGCTCTGACTCACTGAGACACCTGTACACCTTCCAGACCAGGTCCACTGGACCTCTCTATGCTGGGTTCTGGTTATGGTTATCCTCCTACTCAGTGCTTCTGTGTGAGCAGTAAGTATAATGACACACACACACACACACACACACACACACACACACACACACACACACACACACACACACACACACACACACACACACACACACACACACACACACACGTAATTCCAGACCAGGTCCACTGGACCTCTCTATGCTGGGTTCTGGTTCTCCTCCTCCTCAGCGTGTCTGTGTGAGCAGTAAGTATAATGACACACATTTAATTGTAGTCCTATTTTAGTCATTTGTACATCATTTAGTCTTAGTCTAGTCTTAGTCGACTAAATTAAGACTCAATACAATTCAAATGTAATGTAATGTAAAAAAGATCGTCACTGTCGGGGGCAGAATGTCTTAACCCATTTTAGGCGGGAACCCATTTTGGTGTCAGCATCATGTTGTGCTTTAGCTATTGAAAAATAGCAGACCTACAAGCTCATAGCGCGCCACCGAGTGGCGCGCTATGAGCTTGTAGGTCTGCTATTTTTGAAAAATCGAAGAACGACTGACATAGAAACATAGCTTTTTCAGAAAACTGTCATTTTCAAACAGACATTTTTAGAATCTGATCTCAGGTCAGAATGGGTTAAAGTCTCCACAGTGTGATTTCATTTGAACTGGGGACCCCCCCCCCCCCACACACACACACACACACACACACACACACACACACACACACACACAAACAAATCTGTTTAGCATTATGTCACTCAAAGTTAACATTGGAAACTATAATTGATTTTGTGTGTGTGTGTGTGTGTGTGTGTGTGTGTGTGTGTGTGTGTGTGTGTGTGTGTGTGTGTGTGTGTGTGTGTGTGTGTGTGTGTGTGTGTGTGTGTGTGTGTGTGTGTGTGTGTGTGTGTGTGTGTGTGTGTGTGTCTCTCTAGACCCTCTGGACTCCATCATTCCAACATGGACACAGTGAGGACAGAACCCTCTAGACTCCATCATTCCAACATGGACACAGTGAGGACAGAACCCTCTAGACTCCATCATTCCAACATGGACACAGTGAGGACAGAACCCTCTAGACTCCATCATTCCAACATGGACACAGTGAGGACAGAACCCTCTAGACTCCATCATTCCAACATGGACACAGTGAGGACAGAACCCTCTAGACTCCATCATTCCAACATGGACATAGTGAGGACAGAACCCTCTGCTCTGCACAATAATCACAGTGACTGAACACCAGGAAAGACACTGATCGTTTCCTGTCTGCTTTGTTGTGTCTTTCAGAGCCATTTTGAACCCAGTGTGCACGCAGAGCAGTCGACCAATCAGTACAGGTGAGTTATCCTAGTCAACCAATCACTACAGGTTGAGTTATCCTAGTCAACCAATCACTACAGGCCAGTTATCCTAGTCAACCAATCAGTACAGGTGAGTTATCCTAGTCAACCAATCAGTACAGGTCAGTTATCCTAAACACAGGACAGTCAACCAGTGTTGTTTTTGGCAGCAAATTTCTATTTCAGTTTTAGTCACATTTTAGTCACCTGGAATGTCTTAGTGTTAGTCTAGTTTTACTAGTCGACTAAATGTCATAAGATTTTAGTCGACTAAAGTGTATTTTTAACTTGTGAAATGGGACATTCTGCAATACGAGTACTTTTACTTTTAGTACTTTACGTACATTTTTATGCCAATACTTTTGTACTTTCACTCGAGTACATTTTTAATATGGGACTTCTACTTGTAACGGAGTACGTCTACATTGCAGTATTTATACTTTCACTTAGTACTTTCATTTCACCACCGGTCACAGGTTCAAGTTCTCCAGGTCCGGGCTGTTCCAGTGCAGCGAGACAGCGTTGGTGTTTGAAACGACAGGCGAAGGAGAGGTCCTCTACAGGACTGTTCAGTGGGAGGAGAGATGGTTCCAGCCAACAGGAAGGACTCCTGCAGGTCCTCTGTTTGACATCCAGTGTCCTCAGAAGTCTGTCTGCCAGCTACACCTGCCACACTGTGACGTCACACCTGGTGAGTCAGCTACACCTGCCACACTGTGACATCACACCTGGTGAGTCAGCTACACCTGCCACACTGTGACATCACACCTGGTGAGTCAGCTACACCTGCCACACTGTGACATCACACCTGGTGAGTCAGCTACACCTGCCACACTGTGTGACATCACACCTGGTGAGTCACTGTTGAGACTTGGATGGTCAGAGCGGCGTGATTACATACAAAGTCAATGCAAAGACGAGAAGTTGTGCGGACGGGCATGGCGCGAACAAAGCTAACAGCCACCTGGTGTCTATATCTATATATAGATATAAATGTTCCAGTTCATAGCCTACTGCAGGCCTGGTTGACTATAGATTTAAATGTTCCAGTTCATAGCCTACTGCAGGCCTGGTTGACTATAGATTAAAATGTTCCAGTTCATAGCCTACTGCAGGCCTGGTTGACTATAGATTAAAATGTTCCAGTTCATAGCCTACTGCAGGCCTGGTTGACTATAGAAGATTGAAATGTTCCAGTTCATAGCCTACTGCAGGCCTGGTTGACTAGAGAAGATTTAAATGTTCCAGTTCATAGCCTACTGCAGGCCTGGTTGACTAGAGAAGATTTAAATGTTCCAGTTCATAGCCTACTGCAGGCCTGGTTGACTATAGAAGATTGAAATGTTCCAGTTCATAGCCTACTGCAGGCCTGGTTGACTATAGAAGATTGAAATGTTCCAGTTCATAGTCTACTGCAGGCCTGGTTGACTAGAGAAGATTTAAATGTTCCAGTTCATAGCCTACTGCAGGCCTGGTTGACTATATATTTAAATGTTCCAGTTCATAGCCTACTGCAGGCCTGGTTGACTATAGATTTAAATGTCCCAGTTCATAGCCTACTGCAGGCCTGGTTGACTATAGATCTAAATGTTCCAGTTCATAGCCTACTGCAGGCCTGGTTGACTATATATTTAAATGTTCCAGTTCATAGCCTACTGCAGGCCTGGTTGACTATAGATCTAAATGTTCCAGTTCATAGCCTACTGCAGGCCTGGTTGACTATAGATCTAAATGTTCCAGTTCATAGCCTACTGCAGGCCTTGTTGACTATATATTTACTATATATATATATATATATATATATATATATCCTCCGCTAAGCCCCACCCACTGTGGGTGGGGCTTAGCGGAGGGTGAAGTGGTTTAGACATTGTGTTCAGATTTGGTTTACATGGAGTGGAATCTATAACGTTATGTTATTTCCCCCACAGGTGATCTGTCCGTGGCCCACATCACAGACGAGGGTCTGGAACTCTTACAACCGCAGAGAGTGACCCAGACTCATGTGGTTGTAAATGTGAACCATCTGTCTCTCTTTGGGATCCTGGGAAGAGTCTGGAGCTACTTTCAACAGAAACGTGCTCAGGTGTTGCTGTTCCGTCAAGAGTCACCGATACGGAGGACGATGAGTGTGTTACTGCTGCCCAGTAATGTGCCTTACAGAGAGGTAAATATATCTGTTAATTAATGTGTCTTACAGAAAGGTAAATATATCTGTTAAGTAATGTGTCTTACAGAGAGGTAAAATATATCTGATGAAACTGCCATAAGCAATAATATGTCAACATTGTAATTACTTTTTGTGGTATTCAGACAGCCAGCAGGGGGGGGGGGGGGGATTCAGACAGCCAGCAGGGGGGGGGGGGGTAACAGAGAGGAAAATGTATCTGTTAAATAATGTGTCTTACAGAGAGGTAAATATATCTGTTAAGTAATGTGAAATTATAACAGAAATTAAATAAATACTATATCAGTATTCTGATATTAACCTGAGGGCCACATTAAGTGAAGATGGGGGCTGCATGTGGCCCCTCGGGGCCACCAGTTGCTCATGTATGGGATACAGTGAAAGGCAAGCACGTTGATTTATTTATTCATTTATTTATATTTCTAACTCCATTACACCTATTCAACACCACGCCCAGGTAACAATAAATACATACAAATAAATTTGCAACCCATCTAGTCCAGACTCTAGACAAGGACAAGTCCCTTTTAGTCCATAAATGTAAGCAACAATAACAACATTATCAAAACACTTAACACTTAATATTTTATATATTATATCTTCTTCCCAAAAGGACTTTCAAACTAGGAAGGGTATGGCCTGGTCAGCCTGCAATGACATGCATAAGATCTGGTCATCCCAGCTTAGTAAGATGTTAAAATATTTAGGACGACCGTCGAGCCGATTCTACTCTATGGCTCCGAGACATGGACACTTTCAAAGAAACTAGAGAAACGGTTGGATGGCACCTTACACCCGCCTTCTGCGGTCGAAAGATTATGATAATTCTTGAACTTTGTTATACAGTCAAAATGATTTTCCTTGGATCATTACAGAATGAAATAGATATTTTAGAAAGCAAATCTGTTCTGAAACATTGATGTTCTATTCGATAAAGAGTGTTACCTTCACAAAAGGGTCTTTTCTGAGCTTCTGTTGCTGTCGGAGTGAACACTTATTAGCCCGTGGAACCCCATGAGAGAAGATGTGCCAGGGACCCCCATGAGAGAAGATGTGCCAGGGACCCCCATGAGAGAAGATATGACAGGGACCCCCATGAGAGAAGATGTGCTATAGGGACCCCCATGAGAGAAGATATGACAGGGACCCCCATGAGAGAAGATGTGCCAGGGACCCCCATGAGAGAAGATGTGCCAGGGACCCCCATGAGAGAAGATATGACAGGGACCCCCATGAGAGAAGATGTGCCAGGGACCCCCATGAGAGAAGATGTGCCAGGGACCCCCATGAGAGAAGATGTGCCAGGGACCCCCATGAGAGAAGATGTGCCAGGGACCCCCATGAGAGAAGATGTGTACGGCTCTAGCAGTGATTCTCAACCCGTTTAATTTCAAGGACCCCCAGTTTGACATGCATTAGTCTACGGACCCCCATTTAATGGCATTTCTATCTCTGGGACCCCCAATTTGTATTGTAAAACCAATGTTAATTTAACTCTGAGAGTGTACAAATGGAACCAAATGGACCCGTTACGGTGCATTTGGTTCCATTTGTACACTCTGGAACTCCCTCAAGGACCCCTGGGGGTCCCCGGGCCCAACTTTGGGAAACTCTGCCTACCTAAATACCGGCCACTATGAATGAACCATCTGATCAAACTGTGTTGGTGTCATTATAGGTGAAAGTATGATTGAACCATCTGATCAAACTGTGTTGGTGTCATTATAGGTGAAAGTATGAATGAACCATCTGATCAAACTGTGTTGGTGTCATTATAGGTGAAGGGAGTTCATGAAAACAAGCAACGCATCGAGCCGGTCACCGCCAACTGTGTTCTCATCCCAGACCAACGCTACAGTCTGTCAGTGCTGCAGTGTCCTTCACAGAAAGTACAACCTAAGGTACATATTAAACCTACAGTCTGTCAGTGTGTCCTTCACAGAAAGTACAATCTAAGGTACATGTTAAACCTACAGTCTGTCAGTGTGTCCTTCACAGAAAGTACAACCTAAGGTACGTATTAAACCTACAGTCTGTCAGTGTGTCCTTCACAGAAAGTACAACCTAAGGTACGTATTTAACCTACAGTCTGTCAGTGTGTCCTTCACAGAAAGTACAACCTGAGGTACGTATTAAACCTACAGTCTGTCAGTGTGTCCTTCACAGAAAGTACAACCTGAGGTACATATTAGACCTACGTTGTCTGTTTATTGTATGGTAAAGCTGCAGTGTGAGTCAAGGAAACTGTTATTTTCACTCCTTCGCCACTACTAACATTATTACTAGTATAACCACTACAAAATACATTTATTGTCTCAGGCTTATGGCATGTAGTTTTTGATTGTTGTTGGTACATTTTGTAAAGCGTCCTTGGGTTCATGAAAAGCGCTATATAAATTCAAGCTATTATTATTATTATTATTATTATTATTACAACTATACTACCAATACTAATATTATTACTGCTGCTACAATCACTACATAGCAAGCACTACTACCACTACTACCATTAGGATACAACTATAATCACTACTGTATCAATACCACCATTAGTATACAACTATAATCACTACTGTATCACTACTACCATTAGTATACAACTATAATCACTACTGTATCACTACTACCATTAGGATACAACTATAATCACTACTGTATCACTACTACCATTAGTATACAACTATAATCACTACTGTATCACTACTACCATTAGTATACAACTATAATCACTACTGTATCACTAAAAAGGTCTCTGTTTTCAGGCTGCACCTTATTTTGAAGACTATGGACCAAATTACCATCCAACGTTCGTGGTGAATATGGACGTCAATGCAGAAAACTTCTCAATGGAATTACTGAGCCCCGACTCTGGACCGGTCTGGCAGCAAGACATTATCCTGGAAGGTAAAGTTATGGACTTTCATTCAACCTTGGGATGTAGCAAGCCGGTCTCACCCAAATACGGAGAAATGGCACAGATTGGCAATTCAAATACACACACCTAGAAAACCCCCAAATCTGTACATATTACACTGACACTGAAATGCTCCACATAAGGGCCCCTCCCCATAGGGGCCCCTATCTCCACATAGGGGCCCCTCCGTCAGCCGTCTATATGCTCCTCATAGGGGCCCCTATCTCCTCATAGGGGCCCCTCCGTCAGCCGTCTCTACCCAACCTGAGCCACGAGGTACACCCATAGAGGTATAGAGGGAGGGCAGAATCCATTTGTACCGGCCAATGGGCCGGCCGGTGCGATAGGTCGGCCGGTCGTTTGATATGTCGGCCGGTATATGTATAACCTTGAGACCCCCAAAGACGCCCCCGGGGGGGGCGACATGATTCCAACGAGCCCACCCCCATCCAAAACGGTTGAGAAATGGCCGAATGGCCGACATATCCACGGACCGGCCGACATATCAAACGACCGGCCCGACATATCCACGGACCGGCCGACCTATCGCACCGGCCGTTGCGTTGGCCGGTACAAATGGATTCTGCCCTTGCTGGAGGTATAGAAGGATACAGCCCCCCCCCCCCGAGCCATTCATTTCAATGGAAGTTGCTCAGTGGCGTTTTGAAGCACCCGGAAGACTGCCGGAAGTACCGTTATAACTCAACGGCTCCAATGAGCGGAAGTTAAGCCCGGGATGACGCACCGTTACGCACATGACGTCACCGAGCGTCACGTCCACTTCCATGGAACGTGCTGCAGTTCCACTTTTCGCCAGTAGGTAGTAGGCAGCGTCAACGTTGGAGTAGCCTTACTGGGGGGGGCGTGGGGACGCCACCGAGCACGCTGAAGCGCGCCAGTTGTCACGTGGAACTTTGTGAAGTTCGGTAGAGCCGACTCAGCCCCGGTCGAGTTGCAATTGAATCGTAAATCATGTCAAACCCGGTCTCACTCTCCCTCTCCCTCACGCGGTGAATCAATCTGTCGCGGTCAAAACAGTATTAGTGTAATATGTAGGGATTGTGGGGGTTTATGTCGGGACTTGCCAGTCAGTGCTATTTCACCGTGGTGAGATGGGCCTCGATGGTTAGTTTCTGTTCATAATTTGAACACTTTTATTTCTTGCAGCACAATCTACAGGAGCGGCTGCTTCCATACCAGCACAATCTACAGGAGCGGCTGCTTCCATACCAGCACAATCTACAGGAGCGGCTGCTTCCATACCAGCACAATCTACAGGAGCGGCTGCTTCCATACCAGGTGAGTCTCTAGCTTGTAGATCTGTTGTTACTTCCATACCAGGTGAGTCTCTAGCTTGTAGATCTGTTGTTACTTTGGATGTTTTAGCGTGACGCTGTAGTGAGGTCAAGTAGGACGTTAATTCATGAACAAACACGTTTAAATAAGGAGATAAGAGATTTCTGCAGCAACGATCTATAACGATATCTATAACGATATCTATAACGCACACACACTGTGTGTGTATATATATATATATATATATATATATATATATATATATATATATATATACTATCAGCACAAACTGTATCACTTTACTGCAATTTTTAGAATAAGAATTGTTAGCTCCTATATGGCACTTTACATTTTAAAACAATGTCAAATGAAAACCAACAACTCAACGTTCAATCCTCCTTAACTTCAGCGAAACACTTTGTGGACCAACATCTGTGTTCCCTGGTGAGGAATGTGAGGAATGTGGGTCCCATCCTAGATGTACTCGTTCAGAACGACATCATCGACAATGAGGGCTGCAGCATTGTGCAGTCCAAGACCACCACTCAGGAAAAGATGAGGGCAATCTATGCTCTCCTGACCTCCAGCAGAGGCAGAGACACTTTGTACAAAGCTCTCCAGGAAAACGAGCCTTCTCTCCTTGAAGATCTGTAAGTCATTTGCATTTAATTAAGCCATTTTGGGGCGGGAACCCCTTGTGGTGTTTTAAAGCATTATGTTATACTTTAGCTGTCGAAAAATGGCAGATCTACAAGCTATACGAACTTGTAGGTCTTTTTTTTGTTAATCGTGAGAATGTGCCTCGAATCTTTGAATATATATTATTACAGAGTGAACATTTTAACTTCTGGGGAGGTCCCTGGAACAACATTATTTTCAGATGGGGGTCGGAGGCCAATTACATATAATTGTTGGGGTCCTTGACATGAAATATTGAGCACCACTGATACAGAAACATATAGTTATTTCAGAAAACTGTCAGAATTTAGAAGACATTTTATACATTTCGACGTCAGGCCTAAATGGGTTAAATTGTTTTTCTTTTTACAAGTTACAAGAGAATGGAGCTTTCCGGGCCGTGTTATTTGAATCATTATAATTCATCCTCTTGATTCCCAAGAGCCCCACACTTTCATTACAATGTTAATCTACAGATTGTGAACCTGTACATATTTATTAATGTACGATCAGCCCTTAAAACAAGGCTCCAGACTTCCCAAAACAAACTGGTCAGGCTACTACTTGGCCTCACTCCCCGAACCCACCTCACCCCTGCCCACTTTGACAGGCTGGAATGGCTTTGGGTTGACGACAGAGTACAGCATCTTGCAATGGGTCTGGTCCACAAGATTCACTACACCACTAAGATACCCATGTACCTGTCTAAATACTTCACTAAGATACCCATGTACCCGTCTAAATACTTCACAAAGATACCCATGTACCTGTCTAAATACTTCACCAAGATACTAATGTACCTGTCTAAATACTTCATTAAGATACCCATGTACCCGTCTAAATACTTCATTAAGATACCCATGTACCTGTCTAAATACTTCACCAAGATACTAATGTACCTGTCTAAATACTTCACTAACATACCCATGTACCTGTCTAAATACTTCACTAAGATACCCATGTACCTGTCTAAATACTTCATTAAGACACCCATGTACCCGTCTAAATACTTCACAAAGATACCCATGTACCCATCTAAATACTTCACCAAGATACCCATGTACCCGTCTAAATACTTCCTTAATGTAAATGAAGTCCACACCCACAACACCAGAGGGAGTTCAACAAACCATGTGCAACCCAGATTCGGCACAAACAAGGGACCAAATTAATATCGTTCCTATGCCACCAAAAGGTGGGACGCCCTACCATCAGTCATTAAGACATGTGAATCCCTTGACTCCTTCAAAACTGCCCTCAAAGGGCACCTACGGACGGCTGCAATTTGAAACTTTAAATGTATGTAAATGTAATGTAATATAGATCATTATTAAATATCACTGTCAGATGCATTCATGTACTGTATGTTTGATTTGTGACATTTCACACAAACTTGTGTAACTCACAATAATAGTTATGCCAATATAGGGTAGAATAAACTGATTTTACAGGACTTGACTTAATTGGACTAGACTAGAAGTTAATGGTGTGCATTGTGTAACGATATGAACAAATCATATTTACTTATGGATGTGTTGTATCGATCTGTGTTGTTCGATTCATGGGTTAATTAGTCATGTTTGGACTACATACGCCCTACCAACAGTCATTAAGACATGCAAATCCCTTGACTCTATATGTTTCTTTTCCCTTTTTTACCTCCTTTATGATGAAATCCTGTTCTGTTCTTTGACTACATAGAAGTGTCTATTTGTACGTCTCTAAATGTTTTGATGAATTGAACATGGTGGACCCTCTTGTAAACAAGAGTAATGCTTAATCGGGTCGTCCACTCACAGTTAACAGTCTTTGTATTGAGTTTGTGCTTGAAATGTTCTGTAATTCTTCAAACTGTAAATACATATTTCAATCAGTACAGAACATTCTCCTTGGGTCC
The DNA here is from genome assembly GCF_964188405.1 of Protomyctophum parallelum. Classification (NCBI taxonomy): domain Eukaryota; kingdom Metazoa; phylum Chordata; class Actinopteri; order Myctophiformes; family Myctophidae; genus Protomyctophum; species Protomyctophum parallelum. The sequence goes on from NC_139714.1 coordinate 44,490, forward strand.
TGTGGTTTTATTCTAAACCTCAGAGAGGTGCCAGGACATGTCGCGCTTCTAACTCTACTAGTAAAGAACGTCTACTTCTTCAACGACACAGTTTAAAGGCATGTTTGCATACATCACGTTATAGCATTATCTCACCACCAGGGGGAGGTATAGAAGGGCTGATTACTAGCCTTGCTCAGGCTGTGTGGAGGTCCCATCGTACCTGGTTCCACATGGTATAGGCTACATGGTACTAGTATTTACCTGGTTCCACATGGTATAGGCTACATGGTACTAGTATTTACCTGGTTCCACATGGTATAGGCTACATGTACTAGTATTTACCTGCTTCCACATGGTATAGGCTACATGGTACTAGTATTTACCTGGTTCCACATGGTATAGGCTACATGGTACTAGTATTTACCTGGTTCCTCATGGTATAGGCTACATGGTACTAGTATTTACCTGGTTCCACATGGTATAGGCTACATGGTACTAGTATTTACCTGGTTCCACATGGTATAGGCTACATGGTACTAGTATTTACCTGGTTCCACATGGTATAGGCTACATGGTACTAGTATTTACCTGCTTCCACATGGTATAGGCTACATGGTACTAGTATTTACCTGGTTCCTCATGGTATAGGCTTCATGGTACTAGTATTTACCTGCTTCCACATGGTATAGGCTACATGGTACTAGTATTTACCTGGTTTCACATGGTATAGGCTACATGGTACTAGTATTTACCTGGTTCCACATGGTATAGGCTACATGGTACTAGTATTTACCTGGTTCCACATGTATAGGCTACATGGTACTAGTATTTACCTGGTTCCACATGGTATAGGCTACATCAGGGTTCCCCAATTAATTTTCCTCAAGGGCCATATTTTGACTAGCGTACCAGACTGGGGGCCGAGTCTGCACGCGCGAGGTCGAGGTCTTGCCCTGAAAATTATTTTTCAGGGCAAGACCCCATTTGAAAAGGATGCCCAGTTTGACATGCATAGGCTACTGACCCCCATTTAATGCCATTTATATCTGGGACCCTTAAAAAAAAAAAAAAAAAAAAAAACATTTTTTTTTTTTGGGGGAAATTCTTTTATGGGCCACAAGGGGGCGCTCTGTGGGCCGCAAATGGCCCGCGGGCCGCCTATTGGGGAACCCTGGGCTACATGGTACTAGTATTTACCTGGTTCCACATGGTATAGGCTACATGGTACTAGTATTTGAACTAGTAATGTAAGTAATGAACTTGGGTGTATTTAATGAACTCAGGTGTATTTAATTAACTCAGGTGTGTTTAATTAACTCAGGTGTATTTAGGCCAACATGAGGCAGTTTGCAAAGACAACACCAAACGTCCCAAAGGGAGAATAATGTCCAAACAGTGACTACCTTGTCTCCGGTCAGTCCTTGGGGTCCAGCTCCGTCCAGCCCTCAGCTCTCTGTCTGTCCTTGGACTGTTTGTTTGCTCTGCCATGTGCTCTCCCAGCTCTGCTGCTGCACGGCCCTCTGGGAGTTGGAGTTCTCTCCCAGCTCTGCTGCTGCACGGCCCTCTGGGAGTTGGAGTTCTCTCCCGGCTCTGCTGCTGCACGGCCCTCTGGGAGTTGGAGTTCTCTCCCGGCTCTGCTGCTGCACGGCCCTCTGGGAGTTGGAGTTCTCTCCCAGCTCTGCTGCTGCACGGCCCTCTGGGAGTTGGAGTTCTCTCCCAGCTCTGCCTACACCTGTCTGAGTGCTGCGCTGCTGCACGGCCCTCTGGGAGTTGGAGAATTGTGTGTGTGTGTGTGTGTGTGAGAGAGAGAGAGAGAGAGAGAGAGAGAGAATGAATGTAACATTTTACATTGGGTAAAATATATGTGTTTAGTGTCAGTGTGAAAAAATGTATACCACCAATGGACCCTCAAACTGTCTGCTAAAACAGCTAACTCCACCACTCATGTAAGTAATTGACAACATGTGACCAGATTTGACCGAGAGACTGCCATCGCGCAAATTCCAGCTTTTCACCAGAGGAGTTTTATTTTATTTTATGAGTTAATAGCACAGGCAGACTCTTCACATACTAGAGCTTGTCTGAAATAAGTGTCAGAGCTGAAATCGACATGTAAATATGAAATGAATGCTTAAACATGTAGCTAGGGAGCACAGAAGTGTTTTCTCAACTCGCTGTTTCTCTGCAAGACATTACTCTGTAAGCCATATCTCCAAAACTGGTGGGTCAAACTGAACAACCAACGTGTCAATTTGAAGCTATATGAGTAAAAAAAATCCAATGGCAGTCCCTCAGTCAAATGTAGTCACATATAAGTCGCCAACTTTGATGAGGCAGAATTGCTTTGTTTTCAAAATATAAGGTTTTCTTCATTTCCTGAAAAATGTAAATCTTTCATTTCCCTGAAAAATGGACATTTTGGAGTTAGGTGGTTTTCTCCCCGACAGCAGAGATATTCAACATCACAGGAAGCAATCGAAGTAAAACCTGTCTCAGTGCAAGGCCTCACTCACACTATACATGCATACAACATTTGTCTTGTCCGCGTTTAATGGCCGCCCCGATGCATTTCCAATGGAAGTCACATGGTTTGACAAAACATTTTTGTTTGATGGCTGCGTTGTGCCCCCCCCCCCCCCCCCCCCCTCTCCCCCGCCTCAAAAAAAAAGCCTTGTCAAACCATGTGACTTCAATTGGAAATGCATTGGGGCGGCCATTAAAGGGACATTTCACCCTTTTTGCAAAATAATATATGTTAATGACGTTTAGAAGCTTTAGATCACTTTCCTTGGGGTCTTTATGTGTGTAATATGTGGTTTTAGCTATTTTAGATTGTAGCAGTGAGCACAGTGTCTCTGATGTCATGGACACTGGTCTCACTACATTCCTGGACTACAATTCCCATAATTATTTGGTGCACTGCTCCTCCTTGTGGATAGGGGGAGAGCTGTCTTACTGAGACAACATGTAGTCCAGGAAGGAAGTGAGCCCATTGTCCATGACATCAGAGACACCGGGCTCACTGCTGAAATGTAAAATATCTAAAACCACATATTACACACATAAAGACCCCCAGGAAAGTGTACTAAAGCTTCTAAACGTCATTAACATATATTTTTTTGCAAAAAGGGTGAAGTGTCCCTTTAAACACAGACAAGAAACAAGACAAATGTGTGCATGTTGCAACAGTGTGAGTCGAGGCCTAAAAACATTGTCCTGTTTTTTGTTGTGTATTTTTTGTTACTGGCAGAGCTGTGTCACTTATTTTGCCTCTTGTCTTGGCCAGTTCACACTGTGTAAAAGAGACTTCAGTCTGAATGTGTTTTTTACTGGTTAAACAAAGGTTAAATAAAAATAAACAGATCAGACCAACATGCTCCGTTTTAACCACATTTTCACCACTTTTCAAAAATAGCAGACCTACAAGCTCGTAGGTCTGCTATTTTTCAATAGCAGACCTACCCAAATGGGTTCCCGCCCCCAAAATGGGTTAACATCCATGCAGCGCGTGACATCATCGTACCTGGAAGTTATGCGGGAACGCCTACTGAGTGGCAAAAAACTACTTTCTGGCCTCGACAGCCCCGTTCATCCAAACAGAAAAGTCCTGTCTGATTGCATTAAACAATGTTAAACTCACCAACATTAAAGTCCTGTCTGATTGCATTAAACAATGTTAAACTCACCAACATTAAAGTCCTGTCTGATTGCATTAAACAATGTTAAACTCACCAACATTAAAGTCCTGTCTGATTGCATTAAACAATGTTAAACTCACCAACATTAAAGTCCTGTCTGATTGCATTAAACAATGTTAAACTCACCAACATTAAAGTCCTGTCTGACTGCATTAAACAATGCTAAACTCACCAACATTAAAGTCCTGTCTGATTGCATTAAACAATGTTAAACTCACCAACATTAAAGTCCTGTCTGATTGCATTAAACAATGTTAAACTCACCAACATTAAAGTCCTGTCTGATTGCATTAAACAATGTTAAACTCACCAACATTAAAGTCCTGTCTGATTACATTAAACAATGTTAAACTCACCAACATTAAAGTCCTGTCTGATTGCATTAAACAATGTTAAACTCACCAACATTAAAGTCCTGTCTGATTACATTAAACAATGTTAAACTCACCAACATTAAAGTCCTGTCTGATTACATTAAACAATGTTAAACTCACCAACATTAAAGTCCTGTCTGATTGCATTAAACAATGTTAAACTCACCAACATTAAAGTCCTGTCTGATTACATTAAACAATGTTAAACTCACCAACATTAAAGTCCTGTCTGATTGCATTAAACTATGTTAAACTCACCAACATTAAAGTCCTGTCTGATTACATTAAACAATGTTAAACTCACCAACATTAAAGTCCTGTCTGATTACATTAAACAATGTTAAAATCACCAACATTAAAGTCCTGTCTGATTGCATTAAACAATGTTAAACTCACCAACATTAAAGTCCTGTCTGATTACATTAAACAATGTTAAACTCACCAACATTAAAGTCCTGTCTGATTGCATTAAACTATGTTAAACTCACCAACATTAAAGTCCTGTCTGATTACATTAAACAATGTTAAACTCACCAACATTAAAGTCCTGTCTGATTACATTAAACTATGTTAAACTCACCAACATTAAAGTCCTGTCTGATTGCATTAAACAATGTTAAACTCACCAACATTAAAGTCCTGTCTGACTGCATTAAACAATGTTAAACTCACCGACATTAAAGTCCTGTCTGATTGCATTAAACAATGTTAAACTCACCAACATTAAAGTCCTGTCTGATTGCATTAAACAATGTTAAACTCACCAACATTAAAGTCCTGTCTGACTGCATTAAACAATGTTAAACTCACCGACATTAAAGTCCTGTCTGATTGCATTAAACAATGTTAAACTCACCGACATTAAAGTCCTGTCTGATTGCATTAAACAATGTTAAACTCACCGACATTAAAGTCCTGTCTGATTGCATTAAACAATGTTAAACTCACCAACATTAAAGTCCTGTCTGATTGCATTAAACTATGTTAAACTCACCAACATTAAAGTCCTGTCTGATTACATTAAACAATGTTAAACTCACCAACATTAAAGTCCTGTCTGATTACATTAAACTATGTTAAACTCACCAACATTAAAGTCCTGTCTGATTGCATTAAACAATGTTAAACTCACCAACATTAAAGTCCTGTCTGACTGCATTAAACAATGTTAAACTCACCGACATTAAAGTCCTGTCTGATTGCATTAAACAATGTTAAACTCACCAACATTAAAGTCCTGTCTGATTGCATTAAACAATGTTAAACTCACCAACATTAAAGTCCTGTCTGACTGCATTAAACAATGTTAAACTCACCGACATTAAAGTCCTGTCTGATTGCATTAAACAATGTTAAACTCACCGACATTAAAGTCCTGTCTGATTGCATTAAACAATGTTAAACTCACCGACATTAAAGTCCTGTCTGATTGCATTAAACAATGTTAAACTCACCAACATTAAAGTCCTGTCTGATTGCATTAAACAATGTTAAACTCACCAACATTAAAGTCCTGTCTGATTGCATTAAACAATGTTAAACTCACCAACATTAAAGTCCTGTCTGATTGCATTAAACAATGTTAAACTCACCAACATTAAAGTCCTGTCTGACTGCATTAAACAATGTTAAACTCACCGACATTAAAGTCCTGTCTGATTGCATTAAACAATGTTAAACTCACCGACATTAAAGTCCTGTCTGATTGCATTAAACAATGTTAAACTCACCGACATTAAAGTCCTGTCTGATTGCATTAAACAATGTTAAACTCACCGACATTAAAGTCCTGTCTGACTGCATTAAACAATGTTAAACTCACCAACATTAAAGTCCTGTCTGATTGCATTAAACAATGTTAAACTCACCGACATTAAAGTCCTGTCTGATTGCATTAAACAATGTTAAACTCACCGACATTAAAGTCCTGTCTGATTGCATTAAACAATGTTAAACTCACCAACATTAAAGTCCTGTCTGATTGCATTAAACAATGTTAAACTCACCAACATTAAAGTCCTGTCTGATTGCATTAAACAATGTTAAACTCACCAACATTAAAGTCCTGTCTGACTGCATTAAACAATGTTAAACTCACCAACATTAAAGTCCTGTCTGATTGCATTAAACAATGTTAAACTCACCGACATTAAAGTCCTGTCTGATTGCATTAAACAATGTTAAACTCACCGACATTAAAGTCCTGTCTGATTGCATTAAACAATGTTAAACTCACCGACATTAAAGTCCTGTCTGATTGCATTATACAATGTTAAACTCACCGACATCGCAGCTGTATATACGAAAAGCTTGAATTACCGTATCCTCTTTCTATCTGCAAAGTTTTTGTTTCATAAAAATCCACCATAGAAATGTCATGAGCTACTTTCTGTCAAGAAATGCCCTGCATTCGATTATTTGACTAAGTGTCAGAGTTTGGAAGTGGTTGTTTTCAATAACACAACATTTTTTGCTGCCTCCTGCATTATGTGACATTTAGAAACAGGTGGTACGGCAGGACGGTGGAGTGATTTACAACGAGCGCTTCCAAACTCCAACACTCCATAATGCTGCTCAATGTTCTGCCACTCAGTCTAGATGAGGGGAGAGGGGGGGGGGTGTCCTGATGGGAAAACCATGCATGTGCATACTCTCTATTGTCATTATGCTAATTGTCATTATGCTAGGAACAGCTGTTGTTGATGGATGATTTTAGGGCGTCACTAAAGCGGTGTATTTCGATTGGGCCTTTTGACTCAAAAGCAGACTCTGGAAAGAAAAATAAATACAGGGAAGACATATTTAAATATTGTAACCACACCTGAGGGTCTATTAGAGTAATGTAGACTCCATAGACACATACAGAACACCTGGGGGTCTATTAGAGTAATGTTAACTCCATACTAAACACCTGGGGGTCTATTAGAGTAATGTTAACTCCATAGACACATACTAAACACCTGGGGGTCTATTAGAGTATTGTTAACTCCATACTAAACACCTGGGGGTCTATTAGAGTAATGTTAACTCCATACTAAACACCTGGGGGTCTATTAGAGTAATGTTAACTCCATACTAAACACCTGGGGGTCTATTAGAGTAATGTTAACTCCATACTAAACACCTGGGGGTCTATTAGAGTAATGTTAACTCCCTACTAAACACCTGGGGGTCTATTAGAGTAATGTTAGCTCCATACTAAACACCTGGGGGTCTATTAGAGTAATGTTAACTCCATACACAACACCTGGGGGTCTATTAGAGTAATGTTAACTCCATACTAAACACCTGGGGGTCTATTAGAGTAATGTTAACTCCATAGACACATACAGAACACCTGGGGGTCTATTAGAGTAATGTTAACTCCATACTAAACACCTGGGGGTCTATTAGAGTAATGTTAACTCCATACTAAACACCTGGGGGTCTATTAGAGTAATGTTAACTCCATACTAAACACCTGGGGGTCTATTAGAGTGATGTTAACTCCATACTAAACACCTGGGGGTCTATTAGAGTAATGTTAGCTCCATACTAAACACCTGGGGGTCTATTAGAGTAATGTTAACTCCCTACTAAACACCTGGGGGTCTATTAGAGTAATGTTAACTCCATACTAAACACCTGGGGGTCTATTAGAGTAATGTTAACTCCATACTAAACACCTGGGGGTGTATTAGAGTAATGTTAACTCCATATTAAACACCTGGGGGTCTATTAGAGTAATGTTAACTCCATAGACACATACACAACACCTGGGGGTCTATTAGAGTAATGTTAACTCCCTACTAAACACCTGGGGGTCTATTAGAGTAATGTTAACTCCATACTAAACACCTGGGGGTCTATTAGAGTAATGTTAACTCCCTACTAAACACCTAGGGGTCTATTAGAGTAATGTTAACTCCATACTAAACACCTGGGGGTCTATTAGAGTAATGTTAACTCCATAGACACATACACAACACCTGGGGGTCTATTAGAGTAATGTTAACTCCCTACTAAACACCTATGGGGGTCTATTAGAGTAATGTTAACTCCATACTAAACACCTGGGGGTCTATTAGAGTAATGTTAACTCCATACACAACACCTGGGGGTCTATTAGAGTAATGTTAACTCCCTACTAAACACCTAGGGGTCTATTAGAGTAATGTTAACTCCATACTAAACACCTGGGGGTCTATTAGAGTAATGATAACTCCATACTAAACACCTGGGGGTCTATTAGAGTAATGTTAACTCCATACTAAACACCTGGGGGTCTATTAGAGTAATGTTAACTCCATACTAAACACCTGGGGGTCTATTAGAGTAATGTTAACTCCATACTAAACACCTGGGGGTCTATTAGAGTAATGTTAACTCCCTACTAAACACCTAGGGGTCTATTAGAGTAATGTTAACTCCATACTAAACACCTGGGGGTCTATTAGAGTAATGTTAACTCCATACTAAACACCTGGGGGTCTATTAGAGTAATGTTAACTCCATACTAAACACCTGGGGGTCTATTAGAGTAATGTTAACTCCCTACTAAACACCTGGGGGTCTATTAGAGTAATGTTAGCTCCATACTAAACACCTGGGGGTCTATTAGAGTAATGTTAACTCCATACACAACACCTGGGGGTCTATTAGAGTAATGTTAACTCCATACTAAACACCTGGGGGTCTATTAGAGTAATGTTAACTCCATAGACACATACAGAACACCTGGGGGTCTATTAGAGTAATGTTAACTCCATACTAAACACCTGGGGGTCTATTAGAGTAATGTTAACTCCCTACTAAACACCTAGGGGTCTATTAGAGTAATGTTAACTCCATACTAAACACCTGGGGGTCTATTAGAGTAATGTTAACTCCATACTAAACACCTGGGGGTCTATTAGAGTAATGTTAACTCCATACTAAACACCTGGGGGTCTATTAGAGTAATGTTAACTCCCTACTAAACACCTGGGGGTCTATTAGAGTAATGTTAGCTCCATACTAAACACCTGGGGGTCTATTAGAGTAATGTTAACTCCATACACAACACCTGGGGGTCTATTAGAGTAATGTTAACTCCATACTAAACACCTGGGGGTATATTAGAGTAATGTTAACTCCATAGACACATACAGAACACCTGGGGGTCTATTAGAGTAATGTTAACTCCATACTAAACACCTGGGGGTCTATTAGAGTAATGTTAACTCCATACTAAACACCTGGGGGTCTATTAGAGTAATGTTAACTCCATACTAAACACCTGGGGGTCTATTAGAGTGATGTTAACTCCATACTAAACACCTGGGGGTCTATTAGAGTAATGTTAGCTCCATACTAAACACCTGGGGGTCTATTAGAGTAATGTTAACTCCCTACTAAACACCTGGGGGTCTATTAGAGTAATGTTAACTCCATACTAAACACCTGGGGGTCTATTAGAGTAATGTTAACTCCATACTAAACACCTGGGGGTCTATTAGAGTAATGTTAACTCCATACTAAACACCTGGGGGTCTATTAGAGTAATGATAACTCCATACTAAACACCTGGGGGTCTATTAGAGTAATGTTAACTCCATACTAAACACCCCTGGGAGTCTATTAGAGTAATGTTAACTCCATACTAAACACCTGGGGGTCTATTAGAGTAATGTTAACTCCATACTAAACACCTGGGGGTCTATTAGAGTAATGTTAACTCCCTACTAAACACCTGGGGGTCTATTAGAGTAATGTTAACTCCATACTAAACACCTGGGGGTCTATTAGAGTAATGTTAACTCCATACACAACACCTGGGGGTCTATTAGAGTAATGTTAACTCCATACTAAACACCTGGGGGTATATTAGAGTAATGTTAACTCCATAGACACATACAGAACACCTGGGGGTCTATTAGAGTAATGTTAACTCCATACTAAACACCTGGGGGTCTATTAGAGTAATGTTAACTCCATACTAAACACCTGGGGGTCTATTAGAGTAATGTTAACTCCATACTAAACACCTGGGGGTCTATTAGAGTGATGTTAACTCCATACTAAACACCTGGGGGTCTATTAGAGTAATGTTAGCTCCATACTAAACACCTGGGGGTCTATTAGAGTAATGTTAACTCCCTACTAAACACCTGGGGGTCTATTAGAGTAATGTTAACTCCATACTAAACACCTGGGGGTCTATTAGAGTAATGTTAACTCCATACTAAACACCTGGGGGTCTATTAGAGTAATGTTAACTCCATACTAAACACCTGGGGGTCTATTAGAGTAATGATAACTCCATACTAAACACCTGGGGGTCTATTAGAGTAATGTTAACTCCATACTAAACACCCCTGGGAGTCTATTAGAGTAATGTTAACTCCATACTAAACACCTGGGGGTCTATTAGAGTAATGTTAACTCCATACTAAACACCTGGGGGTCTATTAGAGTAATGTTAACTCCCTACTAAACACCTGGGGGTCTATTAGAGTAATGTTAACTCCATACTAAACACCGGGGGACTATTAGAGTAATGTTAACTCCATACTAAACACCTGGGGGTCTATTAGAGTAATGTTAACTCCATAATAAACACCTGGGGGTCTATTAGAGTAATGTTAACTCCATACTAAACACCTGGGGGTCTATTAGAGTAATGTTAACTCCATACTAAACACCTGGGGGTCTATTAGAGTAATGTTAACTCCATACTAAACACCTGGGGGTCTATTAGAGTAATGTTAACTCCATACTAAACACCTGGGGGTCTATTAGAGTAATGATAACTCCATACTAAACACCTGGGGGTCTATTAGAGTAATGTTAACTCCATACTAAACACCTGGGAGTCTATTAGAGTAATGTTAACTCCATACTAAACACCTGGGGGTCTATTAGAGTAATGTTAACTCCATACTAAACACCTGGGGGTCTATTAGAGTAATGTTAACTCCCTACTAAACACCTGGGGGTCTATTAGAGTAATGTTAACTCCATACTAAACACCGGGGGACTATTAGAGTAATGTTAACTCCATACTAAACACCTGGGGGTCTAGTAGAGTAATGTTAACTCCATACTAAACACCTGGGGGTCTATTAGAGTAATGTTAATCCATCCATAAACACATACAAAACAGGAAACAAAAATCACAGTAGTCTACTCCATCATTAAGTTTCATTTTATTCACAAAGAATCTCCTCGCCAAACTTCCGTTCCGTGTGCAACGGCTTGTCTTATTAATTAACATTTCACAAAGCTACTATTTACACTTGGATAGTATTATTAACATTTCACACAGCTACTATTTACACTCGGATAATATTTCTTTTCAAACGTTCACTCACAGCAGCTTCTGTACATTTGATGAACGAGGATGGCTTTTTATGCATCTTTCATTTCATTGCTTTGTATTTCTTTCCCATAATTTATGATCTATCGGAGCTCATTAGATATGCAGACATAGTTAAATTGGTGTTGCTGAATAAAGAAGAGTTTTACATAGAATAAAAAAAAAAAAACATTTCTTTGACTTTGCGACAGACAGAGTAAGTGCCTGTTTTATACTAGATGCATACGTTCCGTACAATCATTTGGCTTTCAAGTGCATCTGCTGATCAGGGACGGATTAACCCCCATGAGGGCCCCTGGGCCAGTAATTCTTTCAGGGCCCCCATAGGGCGTGTGTGCGCGATTTGTTTTTGTCTTTTTCCATGTTTTTCTCATCTTTTCGACCTAAATTTAACAAAATCAACAGCCAATGAAGGGCCCCAGGAGCCCTTTTCAGGGCGTCAACCCCAGTACCACGCGGTCCAATTTAGCTGAAGGGTCCCTGAGAGCCAAGGGCCCCTGGGCCACGGCCCCACTGGCCCAATGGCTAATTTGTCCCTGCTGCTGATTTCAGGGGTGCGGACTAAAGCCTCGTCTGAATTACGCACGCGGTCCTCGGTTTCAGATGCAGTCGATAAAAGGCAGGGTAAGTGATTTCCTTTGGTTATTAAAATGAGTGTTAAATATGGCTCTATATTGTGATAGTGCTCATTGCTCAGTAACGGGTGTCCATGTCTCTCCAGCCATTTGTTGAACAGAAAATACATTTTAAGTTTTGAGATACAAAAATCAGGATAGGATCTACAAGCTCATAGCGCGCCACTCGTAGGTCTACTATTTTTGAAAAATGGAAGAACGACTGACACATAGAAACATAGCTTTTTCAGAAAACTGTCAGGATGCAGAAGAACATTTTTAGAATCTGATCTCAGGTCAGAATGGGTTAAGGAAGACCAGCTGTGATGATGGTCCAATCGCCCCGGGACACGTACGGTACCGAATGCATATCAGTTTCACCTTCAGTTCAGACGATTCATTAAGACAATATTCACCTTCAGTTCAGACGATTCATTAAGACAATATTCACCTTCAGTTCAGACGATTCATTAAGACAATATTCAAACAATACTGCGTCTGCCGGCCCTCATTAATAACATAACTAATAATATTAATGGAACATCCGTTGCAGAGCCATCTTCTGTGCGACGCAAATGAACAGTACGTTTATGATGTCGTGAACGGTTTCATTTTAAATTAAAATCATTGAAAGTTATTCCACCCAACTCAAGCACTAAGTAAGCTTGGGCATTGTATCATTATTATTATTATATAATTATTATATTGTATACTACAGGCTTCACATCGTGTAATATAGGATCATATTTTGTAGCGTTTTTATATTGATTATTTACTTACACGTTTGAGGCAAAATACTTCTTCATTTAAAATTGGCTTTTCAACTTTGTAAACAAAGGGAAAGCTAAATTCTAGTAGTATCGTACATGTGTTTCTACTGACGTCAGCCGTTTCAAAATCACTTATTTATTTAGTATTTTTAGAGTATGAATATGACTAATACATGTACAGTAGCCCCAAAGCAGCGTTGCAGGGTTCAAGCCAACGCAGATTCTAAAGCGGTGGTCACCTCACCACCGGAGCGGTGGTCAGCTCACCACCGGAGAGGTGGTCACCTCACCACCGGAGAGGTGGTCACCTCACCACCGGAGAGGTGGTCACCTCACCACGGAGCGGTGGTCACCTCACCACCGGAGAGGTGGTCACCTCACCACCGGAGAGGTGGTCACCTCACCACCGGAGCGGTGGCCACCGGTCACCTCACCACCGGAGAGGTGGTCACCTCACCACCGGAGCGGTGGCCACCGGTCACCTCACCACCGGAGAGGTGGTCACCTCACCACCGGAGCGGTGGTCACCTCACCACCGGAGCGGTGGTCACCTCACCACCGGAGCGGTGGCCACCTCACCACTGGAGCGGTGGCCACCGGTCACCTCACCACCGGAGCGGTGGTCACCTCACCACCGGAGCAGTGGTCACCTCACCACCGGAGCGGTGGCCACCTCACCACCGGAGCGGTGGTCACCTCACCACCGGAGCGGTGGCCACCGGTCACCTCACCACCGGAGCAGTGGTCACCTCACCACCGGAGCAGTGGTCACCTCACCACCGGAGCGGTGGTCACCTCACCACCGGAGCAGTGGTCACCTCACCACCGGAGCAGTGGTCACCTCACCACCGCTCCGGTGGTGAGGTGACCACTGCTCCGGTGGTCACCTCACCACCGGAGCAGTGGTCACCTCACCACCGGAGCGGTGGCCACCTCACCACCGGAGCAGTGGTCACCTCACCACCGGAGCAGTGGTCACCTCACCACCGGAGCGGTGGCCACCTCACCACCGGAGCGGTGGCCACCTCACCACCGGAGCAGTGGTCACCTCACCACCGGAGCGGTGGCCACCTCACCACCGGAGCGGTGGTCACCTCACCACCGGAGCGGTGGCCACCTCACCACCGGAGCGGTGGTCACCTCACCACCGGAGCGGTGGTCACCTCACCACCGGAGCGGTGGCCACCTCACCACCGGAGCGGTGGCCACCTCACCACCGGAGCAGTGGTCACCTCACCACCGGAGCGGTGGCCACCTCACCACCGGAGCGGTGGTCACCTCACCACCGGAGCGGTGGCCACCTCACCACCGGAGCAGTGGTCACCTCACCACCGGAGCGGTGGTCACCTCACCACCGGAGCGGTGGCCACCTCACCACCGGAGCAGTGGTCACCTCACCACCGGAGCGGTGGTCACCTCACCACCGGAGCGGTGGTCACCTCACCACCGGAGCGGTGGCCACCGGTCACCTCACCACCGGAGCGGTGGTCACCTCACCACCGGAGCAGTGGTCACCTCACCACCGGAGCGGTGGTCACCTCACCACCGGAGCGGTGGTCACCTCACCACCGGAGCAGTGGTCACCTCACCACCGGAGCGGTGGCCACCTCACCACCGGAGCAGTGGTCACCTCACCACCGGAGCGGTGGCCACCGGTCACCTCACCACCGGAGCGGTGGTCACCTCACCACCGGAGCGGTGGTCACCTCACCACCGGAGCAGTGGTCACCTCACCACCGGAGTGGTGGCCACCTCACCACCGGAGCAGTGGTCACCTCACCACCGGAGCGGTGGCCACCGGTCACCTCACCACCGGAGCGGTGGTCACCTCACCACCGGAGCGGTGGTCACCTCACCAGCGGAGCGGTGGTCACCTCACCAGCGGAGCGGTGGTCACCTCACCACCGGAGCGGTGGTCACCTCACCACCGGAGCGGTGGCCACCTCACCACCGGAGCGGTGGTCACCTCACCACCGGAGCGGTGGCCACCTCACCACCGGAGCGGTGGTCACCTCACCACCGGAGCGGTGGTGAGGTGACCACCGGAGCAGTGGTCACCTCACCACCGGAGCGGTGGCCACCTCACCACCGGAGGGGTGGTCACCTCACCACCGGAGCAGTGGTCACCTCACCACCGGAGCGGTGGCCACCTCACCACCGGAGCGGTGGCCACCTCACCACCGGAGCGGTGGTCACCTCACCACCGGAGCGGTGGTCACCTCACCACCGGAGCGGTGGTCACCTCACCACCGGAGCGGTGGCCACCTCACCACCGGAGCGGTGGTCACCTCACCACCGGAGCGGTGGTCACCTCACCACCGGAGCGGTGGTCACCTCACCACCGGAGCGGTGGTCACCTCACCACCGGAGCGGTGGTGAGGTGACCACCGGAGCAGTGGCCACCTCACCACCGGAGCGGTGGCCACCTCACCACCGGAGCGGTGGTCACCTCACCACCGGAGCGGTGGTCACCTCACCACCGGAGCGGTGGCCACCTCACCACCGGAGCGGTGGTCACCTCACCACTGGAGCGGTGGTCACCTCACCACCGGAGCGGTGGTCACCTCAGGAGGGAGGCATATTACATATAGTTTTTGGGGTACTTGACATGAAATGTTGAGCACCACTGATACAGAAAACAAAAGGTTTTTCAGAAAACTGTCAGGATTTAGAAGACACTTTTTAAGAATCGTCCTCAGGTTTAAATGGGTTAACAGGTGGCTGCAGGTGCTAATTTGTCAGAAATAACTCAAAGATACCCGCTGTTAAAAACTAAAAAAAAGAAGAAAGATAAAGTGTCTAAAGAGGTGTCTTCATAGGAAACTTTTGTTTTAGACGTTACAGCAAAGTTCAAACTTCACGGCGTTGTGTTTTGCATGCAAGTTTCAGCAAATCGCCTAATTAAAAAAATACTATATTATATTACATATATTTTTTTTACATTGATTTGTAGTGGACTATTGATATGCACATCCCAACATCAATGTGATACAGTTCAGAAGTTCACATTGTTGTTGTTTTTTAAATTGTTTTGATTAGGGTCTGATTAGGTTTTTAGTCGCTTTGCCCGACTGCAAAATGCAAATTACACACAGAAACCAACTGTGTGCATGTTACACTTAAGAGTCATTTATTATTCTGTGCGTTTTTGAATCGTTTCATTCAGAAAGAGCATCTTGCAGCTAGTGGTGTGGAGTAGTGAAGGTGTTAGTGGCAATTAAAATCTAATTAAAAAGAAAAACTGACCGCATGTAGGAATTAAACTTATTGTTTACATTCAGCACTTTGATAAATGCCCTACATTGGTAATAATCACAAATAAAATAATTTCACTACAACTAAACCCTAGAACTACACTACAACTATTTATAATGTGCAAAGCTTTAGTTTCTACTGTATTTGTGAACGTAATGTCGGCTTATTACACCATCCCCAAAATCACACCTCACGGCATTATTACATAATGTTGTGCAGATAATTAGCTTTTGCTAAAAAAACAAACAAAACAAAAGACAGATGTGCAGAAGTTTCCAAAAGTCCTCTAGAAGGTCATTGGTGAATAAACAGCTGAATTTGTCTTCCAGAATGACATTTTTGTTCGTCAGTCAACGGCGGTGGTGTCTGGTCACGTCTTACAGAGAAGAAGGTTTATTACAAACTCTACGCCTGCAGACTCAACCAGAGGAGTGAAGTATAGACGTATTTCTAAAACGCGTAGTCCCAATACTTGATTTCTGATTGGCTGGTTACCGTCACGTGACCAGTGTACATTCCACCGATAACCCACTCCTTCAATCACTTTATATCATTCGCAGCTGATTCCAGCTGTACTGGGGAAGGGGAGCGCTTGATTGCTTTACAAACATATGCCGTGCGGGCGTCTATCTAAGCACCGCCCGGCTCATATGGCTGTGAATGTGTGGCTCCAGGCAGACCCGTAAATACATCAAGCGTACATCAAGCGAAGATTTAACGTGTGTGTGTGTGTGTGTGTGTGTGTGTGTGTGTGTGTGTGTGTGTGTGTGTGTGTGTGTGTGTGTGTGTGTGTGTGTGTGTGTGTGTGTGTGTGTGTGTGTGTGTGTGTGTGTGTGTGTGTGTGTGTGTGTGTGTGTGTGTGTGCGTGTGTGCGTGTGTGCGTGTGTGCGTGTGTGCGTGTGTGCGTGTGTGCGTGCGTGTGTGCGTGTGCACCTCATAGTACTAAAGCTTAAAGTAGTATACACAACAAAATCCTGTTCCATAATATTGTGTCTTAAATTACAGCAACATGTTTTTATCAGCTTGCAGATCTGATCAATGATCAGACATTACAGTCTAGTCACATCATCATCACATGGTCTACTGCCAACATTTGTATGATTGGCTGGCCTCTAAGCCAATGGGAGACTAGCGATATACGACCATTGGGACACTAAGCCCCCACGGCCAATGGGACAACGTCATTCCGACCAGTTCCTTTACCCTCCATCAGGCTGAGGGTACCTACCCTAGGGGACACGGGGAGAACATGTGAGGGTACCTACCCTAGGGGACACGGGGAGAACATGTGAGGGTACCTACCCTAGGGGACACGGGGAGAACATGTGAGGGTACCTACACTAGGGGACACAGGGAGAACATGTGAGGGTACCTACCCTATAGGGGACACGGGGAGAACATGTGAGGGTACCTACACTAGGGGACACGGGGAGAACATGTGAGGGTACCTACCCTAGGGGACACGGGGAGAACATGTGAGGGTACCTACCCTAGGGGACACGGGGAGAACATGTGAGGGTACCTACCCTATGGGGGACACGGGGAGAACATGTGAGGGTACCTACCCTAGGGGACACGGGGAGAACATGTGAGGGTACCTACCCTAGGGGACACGGGGAGAACATGTGAGGGTACCTACCCTAGGGGACACGGGGAGAACATGTGAGGGTACCTACCCTAGGGGACACGGGGAGAACACGCAAACTCCACACAGAAAGGCCCTTTCGCCAACCCCGCCTCGAGGTATGGGCGCTTTTGACGCGGAGGAGAGAACACCCCCACAGCGTCCCCAGCGGGAATCGAACCCAGGACCTTCTAGCTGTGAGGCGACTGCGCCAACGTGCCAAACTGTCAAAACAGTTTAATCAAAAGTTTTTCGAATACATTGAAAGCCCAAAAACAGGGATGCCATTTTTGTTTTTGTTTTTACTACTACTCAGGATTCTGCTGCATCATGTGTGTATGTGTGTTTATGTGATATGTGAGGTGTGCCTGCTATACCTGCATGTCAACAAGATGTTTGTGGCCTGTGTGTGTGTGTGTGTGTGTGTGTGTGTGTGTGTGTGTGTGTGCGTCTGTGTGTGCGTCTGTGTGTGTGTGTGTGTGTGTGTGTGTGTGCGTGTGTGTGTGTGTTAAGGTCTCCTCCAGGGTAGTGGAGGGGACAGCGTTTAGTTGTCCCAGTAGGAGTCAGAGCCCTCGAAATGCAGTCGCTCTGCGGTCATCCCCGCTCTGTCCAGTAGGGGGCGGCAGAACCCTCGCAGTCTGCGGGCAGCCTCTCTCTGTCCTCACCGCCCTCCACCGCCAGAGGGACCAGAGAACTGGACTTCCTGTGGGAGAGAGAGACGCACGCACGCACTCAGAGAGAGAGACGCACGCACACACGCACTCAGAGAGAGACGCACGCACGCACTCAGAGAGAGAGACGCACGCACACACGCACGCACGCACAATAAGCGAGAGAGAGAGAGAGAGAGAGAGCGAGAGAGAGAGAGAGAGAACATAAGGGATGTACTTTATCCCATTTTGACCTGGGAACGATTCTGCAAAATGTCTTCTAAATCCTGACTGTTTTCTTGAAAAAAGCTGTTTTTCTATGTCAGCCGTTCTCAAACACTTTCATGTCACTTTTCACGATTCTTCAAAAAATAGCAGACCTACAAGCTCATAGCGCGCCACTCGGTGGCGCGCTATGAGCTTGTAGATCTGCTATTTTTCAATAGCTAAAGCATGACATGATGCTATAACACCAAATGGGGTTCCCGCGCAAAAATGGGTTAAACTAGTATAATGTCCTCCTGCATTTCTCTGGCTGGACGATCGTGAAAAATCACACTTGTGTGAAGTGAGCGGCGCTAATATATTAATGTCTAAACTCATGCTGCTGTTATTGTGTCGACCAGAAGCAGAAACCACTGGTTGTTGGTGGAGTATACCATATTCCAACGGACTGTCAAAGTTATTTCCACAGAGTCGGCACAGCCTGAGTTTCTTTTCTTAAGACGGTGTGGCGGGTTCTTCAGCCATTCTCCTCATTTTCTGACTGACTGACTGACTGACTGACTGACAGTCTGACTGACTGGCTGGCTGACTGACTGGCTGACTGACTGACTGACTGACTGACTGACTGACTGACTGACTGACTGACTGACTGACTGACTGACTGACTGACTGACTGACGGACGGACTGACTGACGGGGTGCATACTTAGTTTAGACTAGTCATTGGTTAGACATGGGTTAAGGTTAGGTTTAGGTGTGCTGCCCCGTGGGAGGTTAGGTTTAGGGTGAGGGTTAAGGTTAGGTTTAGGTGTGCTGCCCCGTGGGAGGTTAGGTTTAGGGTGAGGGTTAAGGTTAGGTTTAGGTGTGCTGCCCCGTGGGAGGTTAGGTTTAGGGTGAGGGTTAAGGTTAGGTTTAGGTGTGCTGCCACGTGGGAGGTTAGGTTTAGGGTGAGGGTTTGAGATAGGTTGTAGTTGTAGGACTAATGACTAGTCTAAACCAAAAACTGTCTAAACTAAGTACTGCACCCCTGACTGACAGCGACCGAGCAAAATAGACAGCGGGCGAGCGATCGCTAAATTATTAGATAGATGTGTGTGTGTGTGTGTGTGTGTGTGTGTGTGTGTGTGTGTGTGTGTGTGTGTGTGTGTGTGTGTGTGTGTGTGTGTGTGTGTGTGTGTGTGTGTGTGTGTGTGTGTGTGTGTGTGTGTGTGTGTGTGTGTGTGTGTGTGCGTGCGTGCGTGCGTGCGTGCGTGCGTGCGTGCGTGCGTACCAGGGGGGCAGTCAGCCAGATATTTCGTGAAGCCTCATTTGAAATCGGTAGTTCATATAATGGCCTGTTGTGGCGCTGGACTGGACCCAAAAAGCCCCATAGCTCCATAGAGGCCCATGTATTTTGGCCCAACTTCACCTAGACTGTATTACCTTAATAAACATCGTCATGAATACTTTCTTCTTCCAGTCACTAGTTTAAAGTCTCATTTCTAATGTCATAATATTCTTTTTGGAAAATTATGGTCCCATTAATTAAAAAAATGACCATAAAGTCGCATATGTTCTGAGGGGCGTGGCTACCGTTACAGTCTATGATCGGGATTCCCCTCCCACTCAAGAGTCTTCTCCTCCCACTCGAGTCAAAATAAAAACCAACAGAGAAGAAGGGGGGAAGTCCCGCCTCGTTGTCTGGGCAGCCAATGACCAGCTGGTACCAAACGGATCTAGAAAGATGGCGACTTACAAGCATATTATTACAGGCTTCATTTTACGTTCATGTTAGACCCGCGGAACGCTTTGTCCATATTTTTTACAGTCTATGGTGCGTACCCGTCTCCGCTCTGAGTGATCAGTCTCCTGCAGGTCTCCATCTGGGCGTCGAGGCCTCTCTTCATGGAGCACATCTCCATGTACTCATGGAGGTGGAGCTTCATGTCGCTCTTAGCGGTGGCCAACTCCAGCTGTGAAGACAATCCCCATACATCAACTCCAGCTGTGAAGACAATCCCCATACATCAACTCCAGCTGTGAAGACAATCCCCATACATCAACTCCAGCTGGAAGACAATCCCCATACATCAACTCCAGCTGGAAGACAATCAAAAATGAAAATGAAAATAGCCGATTCCAGGCACCCTGGCTGGTAATCCTGTCCCTACATAAAATATATAAAATAAAGGCGAAAGCCACAAAAAAACATTAAAAAAAGAGTCCTTTAACAGATGGCTGTAAGCAGGTTCTAAATCCAGGAATAATGCATATTTAAACGTGTTATATATTAATTAATCTATTCATTTATTTATGTATGTTTTAATCTCGTGTTTCAGACTGGCTCACTGCGGCCTGTCAGAGAGATGCTGTGAAGCTCTGGCCTCAGCTGTAAGCTCTAATCCCTCCCTAAGAGAGTTGGACCTGAGCCTCAACGTGGTGAATGATTCAGTTCTGGAGAACTGCAAGTGAGTAGACTTGGGCTGTGTCCATGTTGGACAGTGCAGTGTTTCATTCACTCTGACACGACGTCACAAAGCATGCAGAGAGAACAATGCAGTGTTTCATTCACTCTGACACGACGTCACAAAGCATGCAGAGAGAACAATGCAGTGTTTCATTCACTCTGACACGACGTCACAAAGCATGCAGAGAGAACAATGCAGTGCCTCAAAGAAACTCTATAGGATATCAGACGTAAACAAAGACAATCTGTCTAATCAACATGGCACATGCCATCTAATTTATCTAAATCTATCTATATATCCATCTATATATATATCTATATATATATATATAATTTATCTAAATAACATTCTGTACATTTGCAGTTAAGAAATAACAAGACATATTGTTGCTGTCGGGAATTATTCTGGGTGCCTGCCATGCAATGGCAGAAACACAGGTTGAAATCCGCAACACATACTTAATCGCAATAATAATCAAGACACGAAACTTTGACGTCTATGGCCGGCCGCACGGTTTACCAAAGCCCCACAATATATACATCGAAACGTGCGGCTCGGCCGGGAATGGTGTGCTTGTGCTTTTCTTTCCGTTTCGGGTTACCGTGCCGACGTAATTCGCAATAAACGACGCGAAAAATGCCCCATGCAAAGTCAATGGGGAAACGCGGGTAAAAACAGAAAACGACACGTTACTTTGGAGCCACATTACTCTGGCATAATGTTACGTAGAAACACGATTTAAACCTCAAACAGCACACGAGGCCATCGACTTTGTTGTGGTTCAGACGGAATTCGAATACGTTGCACGGTTTGCCCGCTATCGCAGTTCAAAGTGTGTGTGGTCTGAGCAAAAATCTCGACTCTCAGTGTCGCACGGCCAGAGAGAGAGCGGGTCAGAGGGAGAAGCCAATCTGAAGACTGTAGCGAAATTCTCCAAACAAATCGTCATCACGGCCAAAATATTAACTTTACACGCATGGGTTTCGGTAATTTTGTAGCCACACTCGTCCTCTTTCACCCAATGTCACAACCACAGCCCAGATTCATACGGTACGTGAACTACAGCCCTGAAAGCGACAGGTGTACCATCATAATGTGTCATACAACTCCATGTTAAATGCATGAATGAGTCAGCAATTTTTTCATCACAAACACAATTTCTTAACTCGCTCTCATAACCACGTTTTTTATCGTACCAATACCACGATCGCACACGGCGTACCTCAATGTCTCGGGTCACTCACGGCGAAAACAAAAATTGCATTTGACGTTTACTTTTTGCGATAGAGCAATTTGTTCGGACATACGTTCTCTCACTGAGTCAGTGTGGTTTTAACTTTCAATAGTGTTTGCATTCGCATAGACTAGCCCTAGCCCAGGTGAAATTGATACTTTGTTAATGATTCAAGGTCAAGTTGACCACCTCTCAAACACGCGCACACAAGAACGCACATGCACGCACATGCACACATGTGCACGCACACACACACATTGAAAGTCAATGGAGAAAATCGGGGAAACACGTAGCTCTGTCATTTCTCGACCGTTTCAGAAGCAGGGCGGCTCGCCGGAACCGGGCCGCCCCCCTGAACGAAACCAAATGGACCCTTACAGCTCAGACATCTTAGCATTAGCATGTTAGCATATTAGCATTAGCATGTTAGCATATTAGCATGTTAGTATGTTAGCATGTTAGCATATTAGCATGTTAGCATTAGCATATTAACATTAGCATGTTAGCATTAGCATGTTAGCATTAGCATGTTAGCATGTTAGCATTAGCATGTTAGCATTAGCATGTTAGCATGATAGCATTAGCATGTTAGCATATTAGCATTAGCATGTTAGCATGTTAGCATTAGCATGTTAGCATATTAGCATGTTAGCATTAGCATGTTAGCATCAGCATGTTAGCATTAGCATGTTAGCATATTAGCATGTTAGCATTAGCATGATAGCATTAGCATGATAGCATTAGCATGTTAGCATTAGCATGTTAGCATGATAGCATTAGCATGTTAGCATGTTAGCAGCATGTTAACATTAGCATGTTAGCATGTTAGGATTAGCATGTTAGCATGTTAGCATTAGCATGTTAGCATTAGCATGTTAGCATTAGCATGTTAGCATGATAGCATTAGCATGTTAGCATTATCATGTTAGCATATTAGCATTAGCATGTTAGCATATTAGCATGTTAGCATATTAGCATGTTAGCATTAAAACAGGGCTCAAATGCTGCACAGACTTGGCGAGCTTCAGGCACCCAGTAAAATTTCTTGAAATTTTGTTTCTAGTCAGAGATTGAACTCAAACATATGGGCAAGAGAAATAATGGTGAGCAAACAAACATTGTTTAAGGTTATGGACTGTATAGTGGTGATTGTATTTAACAACCACTACTGACTGTCTGTCTGTCTGCGTGCGTGCGTGCGTGATCAGTCCAATTAATATCCTTTGTCTCCTCAAAATAAACAAATAAAGTAAAAGTAAAGTATGCGTGCATGTGTGTTATGTCAAATATAGTCTCCCATAGTCCTAAATGAATGAGCTCAACTACTACATTGTCATAACATGGGGTGTCTTCTTAACAGTGTAAAATCATTTCTAAGTAGTTATTAAACATATACATTAAATACAAGTGTTCCTAACAGAGAGTTTCTTCCACAGAGAAACCCGCTGATCCATCTGAGAGTTCTGTGTATTCTGAAGTGAAGACTGGATCACACACAGGTACTTTTAGGCCTTCAGTTCCTATCAGTAAATTGTTCATATGAATATCCGACACGTATTCCATTTTGTTTTGGTGTAATTTATCAAGGGTCACCAATTGTTTAAGTTAATTATAATATTTACCTCCAACATAGTGTGTACATTTGAGCTACACTTCAGAGAACTTAAATAGTAACTTTGAAAGAAGCAGCTAGTCGTGTATTGTGAATTGATCTTAATACTTTATTGCTCTGACCTGTGTTTTGTAGCAGCAGATGTGACGTACGCCCAGGTTCACTACCAAAACAAAGACAAGAATAAGAAGGGTATGTGAAATGTACCTCCATGCACTGTCAATACACACTATATACTAGGAGTTGTATATAGCTCTACAATGCATCTGCTACTTTGAAACATAATGAGAAAATACAAAAAATTCAGCTAGACATATTCATATGGTTAAAGATTGAAACAGCTTGAATCAATATTGTGGATGTGCTCTATACTTCTGTTAATATTTGTGTATATTGTCCATTGACATTTATCAGCAGCTCCATGCAGAGCAAAGTGAAGATACAGTTTATTCTCAGGTCAAAGCAGGGACATCTCTCGGTAAGATTATAGAACAGCATGCAGAGCTAATGCTGCTCATAACATAACTAGCCGTTCCCTCAAGACCTCATGTGTCCCTTTGATTAGCATCTTGCCATGTCATTTAAGTGTTAGCCAACGTACTTCTCCATTGTCAGTGGTTGTTATGACAACCAAATACTGGTACCTTTAATAGTACCATTATTGAAAGGATTGAGATGTATCATGTCATTTTCAAATGGATCTAAACTCTATTTGATTCAGTGTAGCAGTGAGTGATCGATGGTGAATGCTGGTAAAACTGAACCGCAGAAGACCATGCATGGTTCATAAAGCATCCACACTGACCAATGATAAGGTTCTATGAACATGGTGATGCCCTGTAAACTGTTTATATTGTTCATCAATAGCTGTGTAAAGGCTCATACATATAGTCTGGATTTTTCGATGTTGAGGTGACCACCGAACTACATCATGACGTCACGAGCCGTGGTGAAGAGCAAACCACCGCCACCGCTCCAGCCCTTCTCTCTGTTTTTACTCACCACCGCTCAACGTTATTTCAGCTCCGATGGTCAGCTCACCACCGGAGCGGTGGTCACCTCACCACCGACAATCCAGACTATGAATAGGCCTTATGGTTATTGTGGTTCATGACTTTATAGTTAACATTCTTTACAGAGCTGAAGGCCAACACATCTGTGTAACCTAAGCAAGACACATAGGCCTACAGTATAGGACAGTGAAAGCAAATAGTGATATCAATTATTATGTAATTATAATGAGAGTTAAAAAATAAATAACTTCTGAAATTGTGGTGGGAGAAATGTAACTGTTGGGAAGTACAGAATCTCTCTGTGTATAATGTGAATGCAATGCATGTGACTCTTTGGAAGTTAAATTGGTAATGCCAGACTGTGACATTATTTGGAGTTTGAGGTTGAGTTTTTTTATTTTTATTGTATGACTATTTAATTTCAGGTCAGTGAAGAAAACTGGCTGAAGGGAAAAACAGTCCTGCAGCTTTTAGAACAAAGTCTATGGATGGCTATTTTCTTTTATGTATTGTTTCATTATAATGCTATTGTCATCACATGGCTTTGATCATGTTTGATGTTATGTTCGTAAACTAGGTGCCAAGGATATAAAATGTCACTTTTATTATGCTTACATATAATGCTGTTTTAAATCATGTGCCATTGACTTCAATTCCATGCTACAAAATGTAAGTGCTACCGATGACACCCCTCTGCAGGGACTATACTGTATGTAAATGATATTATAACTATTTATAATGCAATATATTTACTGTGCATTGTATTCTGTCCAATGAACAAATAAAATCAATATTATGGTCCCATTTGAACTCATCGAACAGTCCTAAAACTTTGCGCAGTCAGATAGAGATAAAGCATTGCAAATGACCCCGATGGCTGTCCACTTTTAAAGCGATAACTCTGGAAGTTATCCGCAGTGACATCAGAGGAGGTGATAGACCACAGGCATAAATATCGACAGTGCAACTGGTGCAATGCACCAAGGCCCAGACGCCGTGGGGGCCCATGGCCATGAAAGAAGAAAAAAAAAAAAAAAAGACGAAGGTGACAGTGAAAAGAAAGCCTGGGTATACCCAGGCTATAGTGAAAAGTTGACTCGGTCGCATGAAGAGTAACACCAAGGATTCGTCAGTGATGTCACGGGCACGGTGGTAGTGCTGTCGACCCACAGCTAGAAGGTCCTGGGTTCGATTCCCGCTCGGGACGCTGTGGGTGCTGGCGGCGTGTTTCCTCCTCTGCGTCGTCAGTGCCCATACCCGAAGGCGGGGTTGGCGAAAGGGCCTTTCTGTGTGGAGTTTGCATGTTCTCCCCGTGTCCCCTAGGGTAGGTACCCTCACAAAAAACATGCAGTAATCCTGGTCACTAAACTGCCTCCCCCTGGCCAGCCGGGGCGTCTGATGGAGGGGAAAGGAACTGGTTGGAATAACGTGTTCCTCCCACGCGCTACGTCCAACCAGGGAAACTCCTCCCTGTCAGGTGGAAAGGAGCAACTTGGACACTCAGGCATGAAGGAAGCATGAGTTCAAGTCTGTTGCTCTCCCCATGTCCCCCATATATGGGGACTAGGTTGGTGGAGGGTGTGTAGAGCCCAGGATCACATTAGATGATTGACACAGGGGTGAAAAATGGGTTACAAAATCGTGGGATAAAAAATATATTGCACCGGGGCCTATCACCATGTCGGTTCGCCTGTGTGATAGACTCAAAACGTTATACTTTAAAAGCCACCATGCAGTGTTCCCTGGTTTTTATTGTGACAGCCATGCAACGCCTTGCAACATGCAACTGCTTGCAACCGTGTTGCAAGCAGGAGTTGCAAGTGGTGTGGCTTAATTGGGGCAGTACTTCTTTGAAAAACCTAATTGGTCATAAACGTTCAGCCAAGTCAGATGCTTCGCAGCTGATTCAAAGTTCAAACCTCTATAGACTCCATAGTGGTGTACAGTACTGTATGTTCTTTACCTGAACACCCAATCACCCAATTATGTCCGTGTGAACAGGAATTAGACAAGTTTATCTTAAGTGTTCATCACAGGAGAAGATATGGCTCATATCTTGCCCTGCGTTCTCCTCTGTGAGTATATCACTATTATTGCTAGTAGCTTTGTTGTCCATTTAATTAATTTAATTAATATGTGAATATAGTTAAAATTAAGGTTTTATAAAAATCTAACTGTTGAGAGTTTCAATACATTAAAACCAAAATTGTATACTCAATTTGTGTGACAGATTAACCAAATTACCCTGCTGTGTGTGTGTGTGTGTGTGTGTGTGTGTGTGTGTGTGTGTGTGTGTGTGTGTGTGTGTGTGTGTGTGTGTGTGTGTGTGTGTGTGTGTGTGTGTGTGTGTGTGTGTGTGTGTGTGTGTGTGTGTGTGTGTGTGTGTGTGTGTGTGTGTGTGTGTGTGTGTGCGTGCGTGCGTGCATGCGTAGTGTTAGAAATGAATGGTTTTCACTTTTCACGTACAGTTTAGTGCATGCGTCAAGTGTGCGTACGTGCGTGCGCGTGCGTGTGTACATGTGCTACATGTTTGCCTGTGTGTGTATGGGCAGTGGCCACACATTGCAGCCACCCATTGCCCTAGCACCTGCCCATTTGCCTTCAAGAGGAAGTGCCCATTTTAACCACATAGTGTCGCTATTCTATAGGTTGACAAAGCTCACAAGGTGTTGCTTGAAGATCAGCTATTTTCTGTGAATGTGTAGAGGTGTAGAGGGAAATACTAGCGGACCTAAGTACAGAGACCTGGAGATATAAATAGAAGTGGTTATTGTCTATAATTAATTAAATTTATTTTACTGAACTCACAAAGCCTATAGCAGGGGTCTTCAACAGGGGGTCAGGGACCCCTGGGGTCCAGAGTTAATCTGTCCAGGGTGTTACCCACATGTTTGTGTGATAGGATATATTTTTTACTTTAACAGCTTGAATTAACCCTATGTTCACTAAGTAATTAAGTAAATATCTGTGCGTTTCTTTGCGTCATCACTTGAGCCTGATTGGATACAATTGTAATCCCAGTCCCACCCTGAAAATGTGTTCTCTGTACTGTTACTGAACAAACACTCTATAACATAAGTGCTGGTCATAATGCATTAATATGCTCAGTGGAACAGCACATTATAACTATTATAACTTAGGTGGTTATAAAGGCACATAGAGATGTACTGTAATGTCTGTGTCATAATGCATCATAACCAATGTACAACAATATCTTGTCAGTCATGAAAGGGGAGTTGCGACATGCGATTTTATTAAAACGACTGGTCAAATTTCTTCAACAACGGTCAACGGCTGCGTCATCTCATCAAAGGTATAGCCTATAGAAGGGGGTGCATATACAAACTCTGGGAACAGCATGCTCTTTAATTGAGAGGCCTACAATATAAGAGGCTAATACGACTTAACTATACCGAACCCCAGATGCGCAGCGTGTCCGTGCATTATTAGTTGTTGTTTTTTCCCCAGTTTTTTCACAAGCAGAAATAAAGCAGCCCAATTGACAGTGAAACCAAACATAACAATGAAATAATATCAATATTCACATAGTCTTTAGCCTATGTGCCTATTTAGACACTCAGGCATGAAGGAAGCATGAGTTCAAGTCTGTTGCTCTCCCCATGTCCCCCATATATGGGGACTAGGTTGGTGGAGGGTGTGTAGAGCCCAGGATCACATTAGATGATTGACACAGGGGTGAAAAATGGGTTACAAAATCGTGGGATAAAAAATATATTGCACCGGGGCCTATCACCATGTCGGTTCGCCTGTGTGATAGACTCAAAACGTTATACTTTAAAAGCCACCATGCAGTGTTCCCTGGTTTTTATTGTGACAGCCATGCAACGCCTTGCAACATGCAACTGCTTGCAACCGTGTTGCAAGCAGGAGTTGCAAGTGGTGTGGCTTAATTGGGGCAGTACTTCTTTGAAAAACCTAATTGGTCATAAACGTTCAGCCAAGTCAGATGCTTCGCAGCTGATTCAAAGTTCAAACCTCTATAGACTCCATAGTGGTGTACAGTACTGTATGTTCTTTACCTGAACACCCAATCACCCAATTATGTCTGTGTGAACAGGAATTAGACAAGTTTATCTT
This sequence comes from Protomyctophum parallelum, assembly GCF_964188405.1. NCBI lineage: Eukaryota > Metazoa > Chordata > Actinopteri > Myctophiformes > Myctophidae > Protomyctophum > Protomyctophum parallelum. Next base: position 73,421 of record NC_139714.1, read on the forward strand.
AAGTGTTCATCACAGGAGAAGATATGGCTCATATCTTGCCCTGCGTTCTCCTCTGTGAGTATATCACTATTATTGCTAGTAGCTTTGTTGTCCATTTAATTAATTTAATTAATATGTGAATATAGTTAAAATTAAGGTTTTATAAAAATCTAACTGTTGAGAGTTTCAATACATTAAAACCAAAATTGTATACTCAATTTGTGTGACAGATTAACCAAATTACCCTGCTGTGTGTGTGTGTGTGTGTGTGTGTGTGTGTGTGTGTGTGTGTGTGTGTGTGTGTGTGTGTGTGTGTGTGTGTGTGTGTGTGTGTGTGTGTGTGTGTGTGTGTGTGTGTGTGTGTGTGTGTGTGTGTGTGTGTGTGTGTGTGTGTGTGTGTGTGTGTGTGTGTGTGTGTGTGTGTGTGTGTGTGTGTGCGCGCGCGTGTGCGCGTGCGTGCGTGCATGCGTAGTGTTAGAAATGAATGGTTTTCACTTTTCACGTACAGTTTAGTGCATGCGTCAAGTGTGCGTACGTGCGTGCGCGTGCGTGTGTACATGTGCTACATGTTTGCCTGTGTGTGTATGGGCAGTGGCCACACATTGCAGCCACCCATTGCCCTAGCACCTGCCCATTTGCCTTCAAGAGGAAGTGCCCATTTTAACCACATAGTGTCGCTATTCTATAGGTTGACAAAGCTCACAAGGTGTTGCTTGAAGATCAGCTATTTTCTGTGAATGTGTAGAGGTGTAGAGGGAAATACTAGCGGACCTACCCAGCTAACATTGCCCCGCTAGGTACCGCCTCCCGCTGTCTATTTCATCGCCGTGCACGCCCGGTCGCGCTTGGCCATCGCGCCTCTCTCTTCACGTCAAGCGATCGCGCTCATTTACATTTTAATGCCTTGTGAATTTACAGTGATGTACAGCCCCTCCTCACGCTGACGTAAGGCTTGCCTCCCCCGCCCGACTCTCTCTCTCTCTCTCTCTCTCTCTCTCTCTCTCTCTCTCTCTCAGGCATGGATGTGCATCTATGTATAAATACATTTTTGCCTTGTTTTAGTTTTTATTCTTATGCGGTTATTGTATAAACTCATTAATAGTGACCTATTATTATTATTATTATTATTTTATTATTATTATTAATAATAATAATAATAATAATAATAATAATAATAATAATATTTAGTACAGCAGGGAGTCCAGGGACTATACTTGTATATTTGTATTAGTTTGTTATATTTGTATATTTGTTATAGTAACACGGGACGCTTTACCCGGCATGCATTGCAGCCTCAGGCTTCTCGGCTGGCTGCTTTGTTGTTGTTGTCTTGAGCAATGAGCTGCAGAAGTACTTGTAGTCGAGGACTCCACAACAAAGGCTTATATTTCGCCGTTTTTATCCGGAGAAATTCAGTTGAAAGGTCAGTGTATTTTTATATCTGATATATACTGTGTGTAGTGTAATTACACGTGATCTTTATCTGTGCACGTAACCCTAACGTTAGCTAGAGGGAATAGATTAGCTAGCTAGCAGCTAGCTAGCTAGCTAATCTATTGTTTGGACGTGGCTTAAAAACATCTATAGCTCCGTTGGACGGTGTTTTATATTATTTAATTTTACAGACAAACAAGATTCCAGCAAGATCGACCCAGACGGTGGAGGCTGGGGGAAACAAAGCAACCTCATATCAGAAGTAAGTAAAATGGTTTAGTAGCGAACAATAATAATGTATCATGATGTTCTTTTCTAACGTCTTCTTATGTTGATAAAAGTCATAATAATTATTCGAATTAAATCAGATTTGATACGTTGCTTGCTCGTAGCCTGATTTTTACACTTGGTTGCATGCTGAAAATAGCTGGTCTACAAGCTCGCAGCACATTGTGTGCTTGTAGATCTTCTGTTTTCATCAAATTGATTTTATGTACATACAATGTTTACCATTTAGTTGTTACTGATTTCAGACACAGGACTTGGATCTGTTGGGCGTACAAACGGTAAGAACATTTTCTACCACTGAATTAAGGTTGCATGCTACAATTAAGCTCTCTTGCCTCAAGTTTGCTGTTACATTTGAAATAATTTTGACTTGAATTTGATTTCATTTTACAGACAAGGTGACATGCTGTACAGAGCTGAGACATCGTTCTTTAATTTAAGGTAATTGTTCATTTTCATTTTTTACCAAGGACAGCAAATTGGCACCCAACAATGTGTAACTGTGTACATTTTAAATGACTGAGGTGTATTATGATGAGTACTGTGGCACTCTATGCCACACTATGAGCTTGTAGATCTGCTATTTTTCAACAGCTAACAGCTTTTAAAATAATGTTTAAAACCTATGAGGCGACACAGATGCGTCCTCGGGTCTAAATGGGTTAAGGCAGTGGTTCTCACAGCCATCAAAACGTTATCCCACATTTCACAGCAGTGATGGTAGGTAGGCCTATTTCAGAATGCCTGAATTTACACTTGGTTGCATGGTGAAAATAGTCGATCTACAAGCTCACGTGTTGTGAGCCCTATACAAATGCAATCCATATCAATTTTGTATTTGATTTTGTTCAAATTACAGATGAGGTCACGTGGAGGAAGTGGAGATGATGGTGATGGATGAATAAAATGGATAATAAAAATGGTAAGAACATTTTCACATTTTAGCACAGGAATAGAAATTAGAAAATGGCTGGGTTTTTACCCACAGGGCAACTGTTAAGTCATGAATCACAAGACAGAGAAATGATTAAGGTGAAAAAAATGTATTTAATTAATTCTGTGATTTCAGACGAACTTTCGCTGGAGGAAGACCTATCGACTTCAACCTCTGCTGGAAAGGCTACCACCAGTCGGGTTTCCCTGACCCTCTATACCCAGCCTGCATTGTACCGTGTGGGGGTCCCCGCAACATCCAGACCTCAAGGAACGCACCCAGCTTTCCGTGCTCGGACATACAGACACGGGGACATACACACATTGCTACGCTCAGAAACTCCTGACTCCACTCAGAAGAGAATTGGTGTTTTAAAGACTTAAGCACTTAAACTTGAGAACTGATGTCTTCTAAATCCGCACAGATGAGTTAAAACGTTTGCTGCAAAAGAATATATATTTACAGATTTGTGCCACATTTTCACGATGTTTCAAAATTAGCAAATCTACAAGCTAGTTTTCAACAGCTTACAGCTTTTTAAATAATGGTTAAAGTGGCTAAAACCAGGGCATCTTGGACTTCAGTGACGGGGACCTGGGGTCTGAGAGCCGGAGACGTTGGATAGGGTGCATCCTGGAACTTCTGCTGGCGGCCAACAGTCAGGCTTCATAAAGGAAGGAAACGGCAGCTCATCAAACGGTGGTCCGTGGCTCAAATGCTGAATAACTTTGGCATGAAAAGGGTTCAAATGTATGCTGCACGATTTCTTGCTCAAAAGGTGAATCTCGATTGTGTGTTCTGTTTATTGCTGTGTAACTGTTATTGGGCCTACATAACTAACCACACAGAAAAGACTTGTGTTTTATAGACATAAGAAATTAAACTTGAGAACTGATTCCACAAAATGTCTTCTAAATCCTCGCAGATTTGAGTTAAAACGTTCACTGGGTTTGGGCCACATTTTCACGATAAAAAAAAAAAAGCAAATCTACAAGCTTGTGAGCTTGTAAATCTGCCAACAATCTAACGGCTTTTAAAATGATGGTTAAAGTGTTTAAATGGTATGACTGTTTTCTGAAAACCCTAGGAAAATATGTTGTTCCAGGGACCGTGCTACGAGCTTGTAGGTCTATTTTGTTTTATCCTGAAAATGTGCAAATCTTTGAATATATATTATTTCAGAGCAAACGTTTTTAACTCCTCTTTGCTTCTGGGTAGTCCCTGGAACAACATATTTTCAGATAGGTGTCTGCGGCCAATTCCATATATTTCTGGGGTCCTTGACATGACATAATTTGAGAACCACTGATATAGAAACATAGGTTCTTGGAAAATTGTGGACACAATCTTATCCAACAATGTCCTGGTGGTTTCAGGAAATTTGGTGTTTTACTGTTTTATAAATTTTAGGAGCCAGTGGTTCTCAAAGTGTGGTCCTTAAGTGCATTCTCAGCAAAATTACATAAAAATCAACCACTTGTATTCTAAACTTGTATGTTTTAAAATATTTCCATGTTTTTTTTATGTTTATGTGCCTTTATTTATGTTTAACATGGCTGTATAAATGTTTTCATTGTAACTTTTTTTTTTCCTAATAAAGAAACAAAATTAAGTATACATTTGCTGCTTTATTATGTTTCTATAAATATGTGGGAGGGAGGTGAGCATGGGGGAGAATCGAGGGGTGCGGGTCGCAATATATATGGGGGGGGGGGGGGGGGGGGTGTCATAAGACAGCTTCACGCTGTCCTGCTGCTGCTGTCCGTAGCTGACGTTCGAGTCGCGGCAGAGAAGCGGGGCGCCGGCTACACGCGCGTTGGGGCGCGTGGCCCACGCTGATCATGAACGACTTGCCCACGTCGCGTCACGCGCCCGGCGGAGGACACGATCCGCGGCGCGCGGGGACCGCCTCACGTCGGCGGCGCGCCATGACTTGCTAGCTGGGTAAGTACAGAGACCTGGAGATATAAATAGAAGTGGTTATTGTCTATAATTAATTAAATTTATTTTACTGAACTCACAAAGCCTATAGCAGGGGTCTTCAACAGGGGGTCAGGGACCCCTGGGGTCCAGAGTTAATCTGTCCAGGGTGTTACCCACATGTTTGTGTGATAGGATATATTTTTTACTTTAACAGCTTGAATTAACCCTATGTTCACTAAGTAATTAAGTAAATATCTGTGCGTTTCTTTGCGTCATCACTTGAGCCTGATTGGATACAATTGTAATCCCAGTCCCACCCTGAAAATGTGTTCTCTGTACTGTTACTGAACAAACACTCTATAACATAAGTGCTGGTCATAATGCATTAATATGCTCAGTGGAACAGCACATTATAACTATTATAACTTAGGTGGTTATAAAGGCACATAGAGATGTACTGTAATGTCTGTGTCATAATGCATCATAACCAATGTACAACAATATCTTGTCAGTCATGAAAGGGGAGTTGCGACATGCGATTTTATTAAAACGACTGGTCAAATTTCTTCAACAACGGTCAACGGCTGCGTCATCTCATCAAAGGTATAGCCTATAGAAGGGGGTGCATATACAAACTCTGGGAACAGCATGCTCTTTAATTGAGAGGCCTACAATATAAGAGGCTAATACGACTTAACTATACCGAACCCCAGATGCGCAGCGTGTCCGTGCATTATTAGTTGTTGTTTTTTCCCCAGTTTTTTCACAAGCAGAAATAAAGCAGCCCAATTGACAGTGAAACCAAACATAACAATGAAATAATATCAATATTCACATAGTCTTTAGCCTATGATAGGCTATTATGGCTATTATTTATTATGAGAATATTGCTATGCGTCGCCTTCGCTATACGCAGTAGGCTATACACATACGCATGGCCATGGCTCCGTTCAGTTGATTTAATCCATTGCTTATGAAATAAAGAATAGATTAGGCCTACAACAATATGAACATTCTCTTTAACCAGTAACATGTGGGGCGGGCTATAGCTATATCAAATATTGTTTTATTCAGAGGCAATAAATGGCTCTCAGCCAGCTATGGATATATGGCTATATAGTCCCATCACGCACTGTGTGCGCACCGCAGATCTACAAGCTGACTAATTTTTTTTTCTATGAACTGTCTGTCTGTCTGTCTGTCTGTCTGTCTTGTGTGTGTGTGTGTGTGTGTGTGTGTGTGTGTGTGTGTGTGTGTGTGTGTGTGTGTGTGTGTGTGTGTGTGTGTGTGTGTGTGTGTGTGTGTGTGTGTGTGTGTGTGTGTGTGTGTGAGTGTGAGTGTGAGAGAGAGATTTATTCGGCATTTGAGCCATGCGTAAAATGAAACCAAACGGGTCCATTTGGTTTCATTGTACGCTCTCAGGAGTTAAAGATCTAATATGGGTCCATTTGTTTACCAATTTTGCATTATTTAGCTGGGGTCCACCTGAAACCCCCTCAAGGACCACTGCATGGTGGTCCCCGGTCTATGCATTATTCCTATATGGCGCATATTTATTTAAATTAATCTATAGAACGGTCGAGCTATACACCTGACCAAACGCATTTGTGCGTGTGTGTGTGTGTGTGTGTGTGTGTGTGTGTGTGTGTGTGTGTGTGTGTGTGTGTGTGTGTGTGTGTGTGTGTGTGTGTGTGTGTGTGTGTGTGTGTGTGTGTGTGTGTGTGTGTGTGTGTGTGTGTGTGTGACAGATCCTATATTGTCGTGGAGAGAGAGAGAGAGAGAGAGAGAGAGAGAGAGCATCTCGTTGACAAAGCCAGTCAGTCCTTCATCAAGTTCAGTGACTGAGTGACCCAAATAAATACAGAAACACCAAAACGTGGTATTTCTTCACTTCAACATTACAGAGCTGTAATTAATCTCAAACAGGACGATGTTCAATGTTAATATAAACACCCAGAAGATGGTCTATGAATAAATATGGTTTATTTCCACAACATACACAAACTGCAGCCTACTGCATAGAGCTATAGCTCCTCCTGCTGGATAAGGAGTCGATTATGTTATTATGCAAAACTTTCTTGAAGAAGTCTGATTTCATTTCAGTGAATAAAAGCATGACATTAATATTGATAAAATATTTAAATTAAATGAAACATGACTGTTTAACCCTCCATGCAATATCTGAAGTTTCTTTAGCCCAGCACCCAGCCTGTCGATGTGCGTATTCTACGTCCGCTCCATTTCAAATGTTATCACATTAAAACATTGAACATGAAAGCTAGCCTAATGTAGGCCTATAGCTTGGATGAATGACTCTCAAAAAAAGAGATGCGGCACAGGTATGGTATAGTTATTCCTTTGATCACCACTCTCTGCTGTGTGTGTGTGTGTGTGTGTGTGTGTGTGTGTGTGTGTGTGTGTGTGTGTGTGTGTGTGTGTGTGTGTGTGTGTGTGTGTGTGTGTGTGTGTGTGTGTGTGTGTGTGTGTGTGTGTGTGTGTGTGTGTGCGTGTGTGTGTGTGTACTGTTGATTTTGACAGCGAGTTCAGTTTTAGACCAGTTTAGTTTTCGTCGACTGAAAATCCGTCGGACCGTCGCTGTTCATTCCCTGTGGTGCTGAAGCGTGCATTTTTTCTTTGTTCAACATGTAGCCTCAATACCCAGGCTTTGTGGTTATTGCAGGTTTATCATTATATCTATTATTGTGTTCTCTGGTTCACGGACCTCATTATAACTGACTAGCCAACACGTTTCCCTGAATCCACAGGATTCGGAGATTAAGTAGCCTATAGGTTTAATATCCAAACAAGCTTTCACAACCACACACTGGCCTAATTTAATCAAATGCACTGCAGGGATGGATTGGACACATGCGTTCTCTAATGTAGGCTATGAGGAAACAATTATAGCGCCGATACTTCCTACTGATATGCTGTGGTATTATAATATAATAAGATCTCATATACAGGCACTGTAACGTCATTTTCTCACTCTAATATAGTTCCAACTGTGAGTAGTTATATTACAACAATGAAAGTAAAAAACACTACATACAGGCGTGTCATGATGCGCGCCAGTGCGTAAAAGATAGGATATAGCGCTACACTTCAGATTATAAGCAATCAGTGTAGGCTATACCTGATGTTGATCCATGTTGTTTATGCCTATTAGGAAAATTCTAGCTATGCCAACATAGAGTGTATTTTCGGAGCGATGGACCGTCAGAACAAATAATGTGTTCAAATAAAGCAGTCAACCATCCATGTTCGGCATGAGTGGATTGTGGTCCAAATTAAAGATTTCAAACGAAATCATACAGCTGGTCTCATTCACGCATGTTATAAAGTCAGAAGAGGCTCCATATAGCACTTATACTATAGTGATTGACCAACCAGAATAAAGCATTCAACCGAGCAGTGAAACATGTGAAGCTTTTCTTGTTGTAATGTTATAATGCTTCTGACTGCTGCATACGTCACTGCTACCCAACTTGCCAATTAGCTTACTAGCCAATCAGAGGCCAACATTATTCCTTATGTAAATGTGGTGTTGCATCGTGGGTAAACTATCAATATTTGTTGGAAAAGGAGTTATTACAATCAATCAAATGGCTTTCCAAGTTCAAGTTAAATGTTTCCTTTACCCAGAAACAACTATTTGCTTAGTGATGTATGATCATTGTTTTTGGTCACACCATGACAGAACATGCTATCCAAATACCTATATATAAACTGGACGGCATGTGCTCTATAGAATGGGAAGTGATGAATTAAGTTCACAGTCATCCTGCCAGTTGTTACAGCCTTGGGTCTGTTCTCCTGTTGACCCAGTATGACTCTGACAACCCTGAACCTATATCAGGCGTAAGGAGATCTGCTGGGACCCTGAAGGGGGACAGCAACTGGTAGTGAAATTGACTGAGAAACAAATCTGATCCCATCTAATATTTTGTGAAATTAAAAGAAAACTAAACTCCCTTTAAAATGTACTTAAGCCTATTGATTTCCTAATCCTGTTAGTTCATGAAGTTGTATAGCTATCGGCTATGTATGTATTGTATTTTATATTTCATATTTATTTTACAAACGGCCCACTAGGGCGCAAACCAACTCGTTTGCCATGGTTTTTGAAAACCTTATGTCCATACTAACACCATGCCAAAAGTAAAAAACTTATCACCAACTGCACAATTTTAACAAATTCTGTCTCAGCAAATTGAGACACAGGTAGTACCAATTAGTTACTTAAACAGATGCTGATGAAGTTCATCAGTAACTGTTTAAGTAACTATTTGGTTGACTCGAATTGTAGGCAAATAAAGAGCTTATCAAATGAAGAGCTTAATTCACACTAACAAACCAGACAGTGGACTTGTGGTTAGAGTGTCTGCCCTGAAACTGGGAGGTCGGGTCATACCAAAGACTGTAAAAATGGGACCCATGCAATGCCTCCCTGCTTGGCACTCAGCATCAAAGGGTTGGATTGGGTGGTCAAATCTACTATTCAAATGATTCCCGAGCGCGGCACGGCTGCGGCTCACTGCTCCAAGAGATGGGTCAAATGCGGAGAACAAATGTCACTGCGGTAACGTGTGTGACAAATCGTATGACTTTGACTTTGAACTTCTAAATGTGACTAAAAGAAAAAGAGGTGTCTTACCTGCTTCAATGTAGAAATCCTAAGAGACAGAGTATTGTATAAATCCTGTATACATTCTGTCCTGAGTTAGCCCTGGAACATGACTGCCATGATGATTATCATGACAGTCATGCAGTAACTTTGCCCTGTTTTTTGCGCTCGCTGCATTTACAAGATTTCCGTATATATAAACATTCAGATTTCAAATATAAAGTACTCACAAAGTGTCCCACGGGTGTTAGTTAGTAGAAGCGCCAGCGATTAGAATTGCTGCATCCCGCATTGTTTAATAAAAAGCATTTTTGTCCGAGCTCCCCGGCTACTTTTTTCAAACGGGGTTCGTTTGGGAAATCCACAGTTGCACACCGGGAGCGCACTCGCCTATTAGTCTGTATTGGCAGGGCGGTCAGCGTACCTATATCGAACACACTGAGTGCCACCCTCCTCCCGACCGATAGGGGCGCGTAGTTGAAAGCCAATGGCAAAATAACACCTCGGATAAAAATGCTTTTTATTAAACAACGCGGGATGCAGAAATTCTAATCGCTGGCGCTGCTACTAACTAACACCCGTGGGACACTTTGTGAGTACTTTATATTTGAAATGCGAATGTTTATATATTTTAATTCTTTGTAAATGTAGCGTTCGCAAAAGCCAGGGTGAAGTTGCGTCATGACTCTCGTATGAATACGAGAGTCATGAATCATGGCTAGTCCTGAGTCTGCTGATAAACACTTGCACTTAATTAATATGAAGACACCTTCCTCCTTAATACGGCCTCGCCCTGCAAATGCAAATCAACATAGCCTACTCTTCTTCACAGTTGCAGACATCATTTTTCGGTTGTCTCGACGTAGGGCCCCGCGGCTGATTGGGGTGTGGTTGGGCAGACACATTTTCAGACAAATGCCTTTTTTCTGAAAAGTGTTGTACAGTGTCACATGTCCAGTGAAAGGTCAAGTTTGAAAATGAGGAAAACAATAAATCGTAAATGGTGCAAATAGCGCCTTTATCCAAGGCACTTTACATAGACTGTGCATTTTCATTCACGATTCACCCATTCACGCACATTCATACACCGATGGCGGAGGAAACCATGCAAGGCACCAACCCATAGGAGGAGCACACACCAAGGTGGTCAGAGCAGTGCGTTAAGTCACTCTCTGCATGTTCAAAGGTCTTGGCTTTAAGTCCAAAAAATACTATTTCATCATTTTGAAGAATCTTGACATTTTAAACATAAATCTTGTGTGTGCGTCTGCGCGCAAGCTCGCGTGCGTGTGTGTGTGTGTGAAGCTGTACTAAATCAATAGTTCACTTAAATGTTTGAGTGATGCAGAACCCTGCAGTAATCAATTGCCATGACGACCTCGACTGTAGATCAATGAAACCAGTCAGCTCAAGGCTAGCCCCGGTAGAGAGATATAACTGACCCAACTTCAAATTAAAAGGCATACTTTTTTAATTGGCACATTGAATATCAGCTGCTCATCTTTGATAACTGAGCAATTCCGAATGGTGGATGCTTATAATTTTTCTTTTTGGAAAGCTATTTTCAATACAAAAGTATAAAAAAAGGGTTAATGTTTTTTAGTTTTTCTTTCTTTTTTTTGGTCTATACAGTATATTAACATTTTTGCTGGGGACCCCCGTGAACCACTGGCTTAATCAGTACTCAGTACCACTGGGACCACTCAAGGTCTGGCGTTGGTTCCGTCATACAGTCTGGGACACGGAAGCTCTGATCATGAGCAAGCATTAATAAAGCGGAAGTGAAGCCTCCTCCCCGCTCCCGTGTAGTCTTTACAGTTGGGCGCATTTATCCTAATATGAATCAAAGACCAAGCATAGCAGAAATGGATATTCAAAAATGTAATATGAAGCTATTTTAAAATGTTTTTTGATGCCAGCTATACTATATAGTACCTTACTCTGATTTCCGGAGGTGTGGTTCCAGACTCTATATAGCATTCGGAGATTGTGGAATTAATTGTTGTCTGGCTACGCGAGACTACACAAGATATGGACGAATCCACGGAGAGGTGCCCTGCAGGCCAGCTGTATGCAATCAATGCTGAGGTGTCAAGCTGCGCTTAACGTGACACCTGCATCTAGGTTACCCAGTTCTACACTGGCATGTCCTGACCTAGATCAATATGGAAATCAGTTGGAGAAAAGAAAAAGTATTTTTTCCACAAATATCATCCTATATAATCATGGTGTTGGAATCTGCTTTTGAAATGGTTGAAATGTCGGCTCTCTGTTCAACAAAGCAAAAAGTTAAAGATGCAAGAATACCAGTGTGAAATATCATGGTTGGATTAGCGGTGAGATAAACTGCCCAAAAGTCACGTGACCATGATTTGAGACAGAAAAACTAAAGAAAAACAGCAAGACAAATATAATTCATTCTTACACATTAAGTCAGAAATTATATTAAAAAACCTTTGCACATGAAAAAGAAAAAAACTAGGGGGGGGGGGGGGGATACTGTTTATTGAAAGTCATGGAAAGAATCCCTTAAATCTGACCATTTTGAGTTCTATAGTTCAATCACATTAAACTTTGTGGCGAATATTTTGTTACAGAAAGTAGTACATCTGCAAATGCTGTTTTGCAGCTACAGACAGTAGCACAGCCCCGAGTGCAAGTTTCACTTGAACAAAACAAAAGCAACACCTTACGATAATACATGTAGGATATTGCTTTTACAGTGTGTTTTATTGCTATATTTTCTCAAACAATGAACTGCATTTTCATAATATATGCCAAGTATAAATATCCCACACAGACACCTCTACATCTGTTCCTAGAGATACATGTATGAGGGATTATGTCATTTTGACATGAAAGTGAATAATCTCTTTGGGACAACCTACTGATCATTAATACCATTAATACCATATCAAAGTCTGACCTTCGGTTCTTCAGTAACTGTTCTAGACCGGGAGCGATTGTATGCCGCATTCCGGTGTGTTGGTGACAGGCTGACAGCCTACTACTTTCTACTGTCTAGTGAGGTCTAGTGGGATGTTGGAGACAGGTTGACAGCTAGTGAGAGCCTTCTACTGTCTAGTGAGGTCTAGTGGGGTGCTAATGACATGCAGGCTGACAGCTAGTGATAGCCTACTACTTTCTACTGTATAGTGAGGTCTAGTGGGGTGCTAATGACATGCAGGCTGACAGCTAGTGATAGCCTACTACTTTCTACTGTATAGTGAGGTCTAGTGGGGTGCTAATGACATGCAGGCTGACAGCTAGTGATAGCCTACTCATTTATACTGTCTAGTGAGGTCTAGTGGGGTGTTGGTGACAGGTTGACAGCTAGTGATAGCCTTCTACTGTCTAGTGAGGTCTAGTCTAGTGGGGTGCTAATGACATGCAGGCTGACAGCTAGTGATAGCCTACTACTTTCTACTGTCTAGTGAGGTCTAGTGGGGTGCTGGTGACATAAAGGCTGACAGCTAGTGATAGCCTAATACTGTCGGATCCGCAGAACTCAGCAAAAAAGAAAGAAAAAAAAGCACCAGTGTGCAACCACCTTTACAATCTGGACAGGGTAATAACATATTTGATACATTTTATCTCATCACTTATAGTGAGACATTTACGTCTCCAGACAGCCAAGAAAACTGTATATAGCCTACTGTATACAAATGCAATTACATTCTTTAGGATGGCTGGCATACAAATACAAAATAAAATAAAGCAAAGCAACTTTTAAGTAGGGCTTTAATGAATTTCATCTAGCCTACTTACAATTACAAGTAAAACAAAGATAGCTCAAATATTATCTTATTACTACATTTGTTCTGGTAAGCTGGACCATATGCTTTAGAGAAATACATTTTTCAGAACGACTCACATTTTTAGAATCTGATCTCGGGTCAGAATGGGTTAATCAGACCAGTGTGTGTCCAGTGGAAACCTCGTATGAATCTGATCTCAGGTCAGAATGGGTTAAGTTAAGTCACGAGACATGGTACTTAGGACACCCAAAATAGGGCCCTTTGTATGCTATAACAATTCATCTGTCAATACATTTGAAGATTTGATCATTCATATAAAAAAAAAAGAAGAGTATTACATAAATATGCACATACAGCAATATGTGTTCAATTTAAATAAACAGCTTAATGAGCAGTGGTAGTGGACAGCATAAAAAAAAAAAATGAAATAAAATAAAAGGATGGCTCTTTACTTCCCTTTAATCCTTCAGTTATGTGTGTGTGCTAGCGCTAGACATAATTATGCTAACACCGTGATCAAACTATACATAGGCTACATTTCATGTATATTTTTATTTCTTATTTATACATTAGGAAAATGTGTTGGTTAATACTCCAGAAATCCAAATCCGAATGTATATCATCTTGTCTCATATTCATACATAGCCTACTTATTTCTTGTCGTTGTTATATTCTGATCACAAAAGAATGATCAGCCTGGGGGAAACAACACTGGAGGGGCAGGCCCAGCACAGGGGGGGGGGGGGGCATACGTAGGTCTGACGTACTAACAGTCCGACATGCTGTTGCATCTGACATGCGTGGCCGGTTAAGAGTAAGACTCGACCCGTGGCTCCGACATGTGTTGCCGGTTAAGACACATATGTGGCTGGTTACGACACATATGTGGCTGGTTAAGACACATATGTGGCTGGTTAAGACACATATATTGCTGGTTAAGACTTATGTGGCTGGTTACGACACATACGTGGCTGGTTAAGACACATATGTGGCTGGTTAAGACACATATATTGCTGGTTAAGACTTATGTGGCTGGTTAAGACACATACGTTGCTGGTTAAGACACATACCTTGTTGGTTAAGACTCACCCGTTGCTCCGACATGCGGTGCCGGTTAAGACACACGTGTGGCCGGTT
>NC_139714.1:90000-115000 GCF_964188405.1 Protomyctophum parallelum
CCTAGTGTAAAATCAATTGTAGATCTGGACTCACACAGTGGTCAGTCAGTGAGTCTTACCGAGGTGATCTTGAACTCTCTGATGGTCCATTCTGGCAGAACGGACTCTGACACCATCTGAATGACCAGGTCACCGTAGTACAGAGGCTCTCTGTCCGGTGGCCAGTACTGGTCGCACTTCACCCACACACACACACACACACACACCCACACACACACACACACACACACACACACACACACACACACACACACACACACACACACACACACACACACACACACACTTTTGAAGTAAATGTTACACACACATTCATAGGCCAATATAAAAGGGGTAGACAATAAGGGACAGTTTTTTCAAGATCACTGGCCCCAAACATTTAATGTTTGGGGCCAGTGATCTTGAAAAAAATGCCTGATGAATGTTCTGGGCCAGTAGTAACTACTGGCCCAGAACATTCATCAGGTACAGTATATTGATCAATAAGGAAAATGAACAATTTGTATCCCAAATCTTTTCCTAAAATTAAAATCCCTACTTTCCGAAATAAAATAAATAATAATAAAAGCACAAAAACTCACTTCCGCTACCTATTCTATATCACAATTAAATAATTATGATATATCAGATTATTATTAAAATATTACGAAAGGCATTCGTATCACTGGCCCCACCGTGCTCTGTGCTTTCTGGTGGCCGTGACAGTTTATAAAGTACATCCGGGCCATTCATTATTGTCAACCCCTCAGGGTTGTCCCGTTCCGATCACGTTATCGGAAATCAGGGCCGATCACATCATTTTCAAATGATCGGAATCGGATTGTGAGCACAAAAAACGTGATCGTATATCCATATCATGATATTAGACTGGATATTGCCTGTGATTTTGGATACTGTACTATTGTGATATGGCATAAGTGTTCTATAAAAATATAAATATCGGATCGGGAAATCAATCGGTATCGGCAGATACTCAAAATCAAATGATCGGAATCGGATCTGGAGCAATAAAACGTGATCGCGACATCCCTAGCCCTAAACATAGACTAACATAGACTATATTCAAAATATGGTGGTAATATGGGATAATTTTAGGATAAATAGAGTCATATTTAGGGGTGTAACGATACATTTTAACAGCGATATGATACGTATCACAATACATGGTTGACGATACGATACATGGACGATATTGGTTCATTATGGCGATCCGATACAATCCGATTCAATTATTTGAAATTGACACAGTAACTATTTAAAATACATTGACATTATCTTAAACTAAGTAATTAAACCCTTCTTTTTTTCTTCTAAAAATGCTAAATACCACGCACAACAATGTAGTATTGGTACAATCGATTATTTGCCAAGCAAAACGATTCGATACCGATTATTTGCCAAGCAAAACGATACAGTCAACGTTGCATTTCGATATACTTTGATTCTTGAAATTAAAACATTTCGAAGCAGTTACTATATCGCTACACCCCTAGTCACATTGGCCACTAAGTACTATGATACAACGGCTAAAACAAAACAAGGAGCTCTGTCTCTCAGTGTCAATGACAATGTCATGTCCCCAGCCAGCGTGCTTTCTGGTCTAGAGGGGCGGGTAGCGTATTTCTCAAGCGCTGGATAATATCGGTTCACCGATCTGAGCGCCCGGTCCTCCCCTCCCTGGTAGAAAACTGACATCACCATATTTTGAGCGACGCCCCCCCTCTGCACTGCAGTTCACTCCCACTCCTAGACCAGGAAATGTGTCACGTTCCCCCAGGCTTTCAGTTTTTTGAGCTGAACATGAAGGAAAATAAAAGCCTTGGTGTGCCGAGGCTACACACACACGGCTATAAAACAGAACAAGAAGCTCTGTTGGTCTCACCCTGCCTTTCTCCACACACTGTGTGACCATGACGATGTTGTGAGCGCCGTGCTCCCACACCATCCTCCAGAAGTCATCCTTGGTGCCCGGCAGAGGGCCCTGGGTGGCGATGTACTCCCTGCGGAAGTTGTTACCCTGCAAAAGTGGGCTAAAGTGACTGCGTACATTGGGGTGCATACTTAGTTTAGACTAGTCATTGGTTAGACATGGGTTAAGGTTAGGTTTAGGTGTGCTGCTTCGTGGGAGGTTAGGTTAGACTAAACTAAGTACTGCACCCTGTACATTTACGCAAGGACTGCAATTGTGAGGTATTTGTACTTGAGTATTTTCCACTACTTTTACTTCTACTCCACTACATCTCGGATCCAAATATTGCACTGTTACTCCCCTACAGTACATGTAGGCCTATTTGAAAACTTTAGTTACTAGTTACTTTGTGGATTCAGAATATTACTACAAAACATACATACAAAAGTACATTTTGAATTCCAGACTTTTAACTTGTAACAGAGTATTTCTACATTGCAGTATTGGTACTTAAGTTAAACATGTGAATACTTTTTCCACCACTGATACACTGAACACTGTGTTCAAGAACACTAATATGCGATGTAATATGTGAACATAACAATAGCAGTTTTAGAATGAGTGTGTGTGTGTGTGTGTGTGTGTGTGTGTGTGTGTGTGTGTGTGTGTGTGTGTGTGTGTGTGTGTGTGTGTGTGTGTGTGTGTGTGTGTGTGTTGGGTGGGGGGCTTAGGGTTAGCTAATAATGTAGTAATTCAATCAGCAGTCTCTGTTCTGTAGATAAACACTTTTATCAATGATAAGTAATATAATATAATAATATATAAATGCACTACATCACAAGACCACCGCCTTTCTATCTGCAAACTTCCTTACCCAAAAAGACATGATATTCAACATATTCAACAGAGTGATCCCACAAAGCCTTGGCCTCAAACACAGCACATCAAAGACCTCTGATTTAATGGGAAAATGTAAGGTCTGTGTGCAGCGTTTCTCGGCCAAACACAATCGTCTTTTACAAATAAAGCGACTGTAACACGTGGCGTGAAACACAGCGTCCTCGCTAGAGTCCTTTGATTCCCTTTTACGCACTTTTCCCCGCTGTTTTGGTTTATTTTTCCCCTCTTGGCTGGTTGAACTGGTGGCCGCCATTGCTCTAATATTATTATGGGAAGGGAATAAAGCTGCTACGCGATTGGTCCACGTGACCAAAACCACACCACTCCCCTTGCACATATTATTACGCCTTGTAAGAAATAGTCCCGTCTTCGACCACGGATTATAAAAAAACTGCAGGACGGCACGAGTAGAACAATTTTATTTGGACTTTCTACCTATAAATCTCTTTTATGGAGAAAAGATTGTGTAGTCCCCCTTCCGTGGGAACGGAACTGAACGAAAAGGGACCTCACAATATGGCCTATAACATCAGACAGAGACGGTGACTGCTTAATTAAGTTAATTTAGGACCTGCTAGCAGTTAATTTTGTTTTATTAAACACATTTCTTCCATGAAGCCCAAGATTTATAATGGCATCAGCATGCTATTATATGCCCGTTGATATACAGAGTGAACTTAACAATGATAAATTAATATGATAATACCTTTTATATAATCCCCAACATGAATTATGTTTGTTAATTACAGCTAGGTAGAGTAGTTGGATGAGATGGAAAAGGGGAGACCGTACCTGTTACCCTATCGCACACGTGTCTGCACAGCACCTCAAAGGCCCTAAAAACAAGGCTCCAGACCTCCCAAAACAAGCTGGTCAGGCTCCTACTTGGCCTCACCCCCCGAACCCACCGAACCCCTGCCCACTTTGACAGGCTGGAATGGCTTAGGGCCGACGACAGAGTACAGCATCTTGCAATGGGTCTGGTCCACAAGATTCGATACACCACCAAGATACCCATGTACCTGTCTAAATACTTCCTTAATGTTAACGAAGTCCACACCCACAACTCAGATTCGGCACAAACAAGGGACTAAATTATTTTCGCTACTATGCCACCAAAATGTGGAATGCCCTATCAACAGTCATTAAGACATGTGAATCCCTTGAATCCTTCAAAACCGCTCTCAAAGGGCACCTACGGACGGCTGCAATTCGAAACTGGCCGCTGTAAAATCGGAATCCCCCCACCGCCCCCCCTTTTCCCCTCACTGTATATGTTTCTTTTCACTTTTCGCTCCCTTTATGATGAATTCCTGTTCTGTTCTTTGACTTATATGGAAGTGTCTATTTGTATGTCTCGGAAGTGTCTATTTGTATGTCTCTAATGTTTTGATGAATTGAACATGGTGGACCCTCTTGTAAACAAGTGTAATGCTTAATCGGGTCGTCCACTCACAGTTAACAGTCTTTGTATTGAGTTTGTGCTTGAAATGTACTGTAATTCTGCAAACTGTTAATAAATATTTCAATCAATCAATGTTATTAGATGTAGATGATTCATTCCACCAGTAGATGGAGCCATTGATTTACTGCTCCCAGAAAGGAACGAACACATACCATACACTGACACGAAAATGCGTATTCAGGGCGGAGTCACCACCCCCAGGGTAAGTTGTGATTTGCTCTCGTTCACTGCAATGCAATTTGCGGCATTTCCAAAACAATATTGCGCAGAGTAGCGATTATCAAACGTATTTGCAATGCCATACGTTGAAAGATCTGTTGCCCGTGGACATTGCACGTTACCTCCGCAAGTTAGATATTATCGGCATAGATGTTTGTCCGTATGTGATTAAGGATTGGAAAAAGTTGCATTGGCAGCCATAGAAAATTCTGCCCAGGGTAAAAAAAAAGGATGTGACGTTTTTGGGCGTTCCTGTCTTGTTTTGTGTAAGTGTATTATGACATTCACAAAAATAAATAACACTTTCCTACTTACTACAGTGTGGAGGAGTCAGGTCAGCTGTTAGATTTACAGCTGCAGTTGAGATAGAATGATCACACTGGTGAGAATGCTTTGCTGCAAGACCTTTAGTGAGATTGATGTTATATTAAAAACAAAAACTTTGGACAAACAAGTGCCAAATTGCCAATACACAGTGCCTGCCACCAAACTCATCTGTGTTCTGAAAATGCCCACTCAGTAGTCTGATCAATTAATCTGCCTAACAACACTGCAGCTCCCTCCCCCGGCCTTGGGCCAGGGGGAAATCAGTTATGGAGGTTTTGCCTTTTCTTGTGACAGGTTGTTTATCCATTAAGTCCTGGGGCCGATTCTACAACAGTTTTCTGAAAGACGTACATTGCTATGTCAGTGGTGCTCTGACATAGCAACATACTTTTCATAGCAACATACTTTTCATGTCAAGGACCACCAAAATATATGTATTTGGCTTCTCCCAGTTATTCTTTGTGTGTGTAGTGTCAACACACACACAGATGACAGGTCAGAATCACACACACACACACACACACACACACACACACACACACACACACACACACACACACACACACACACACACACACACACACATTGAGTTTTGGTATGGAATGAACATAATATAATAATTAGGCATGCATCGCCTAAAAAACTGAATTATATAAGAACCGCAATTGGAAAAATCCTACACCGGTTCCCATGCATTTGTTGAAGAGACATCTATACATTTACAAATGATATTGTGATCACCAGCGTAGGCCCAAAACAAAGAAAAATCTTAACTAGGTACAGACTCAGTGAGCACAGTCTCGCGATCGAGAAAGGCCGTCATAGGCAGACCTGTATCCCGAGAGAAGAGAGACTATGCAGTGAAGTGGAAACCGAGCTACACTTCCTAACCATCTGTCCATTGTATCAAGACATCAGAGACACATACTTCCCACAGATACAACCACACACGGAGATTTTGAAAACATTACCAATGACAAAAAACTCCCATATCTGCTGGGCGAAGTACAACAATGTGCAAACACAGCAAGATTTGTGAGTTTGCTGTGATAGGAGAAGGATATCAAATGGAACACAACCACCCTGAAGACTAATCATTGTGTATTCCTGCACTATACCTGCATCGAGTGATCTTGGTACATAGAAATTGATCTATTGAAGATTCTGACTTTCAAATGTACATCATTCTTGTTTTGACTGTATTGCTGTATTGTTGTATTGTTCTTTCTGCTTTAGCAATGTAAACGTATGTTTTCTCATGCCCTTTGAATTTAATTGTGTGTGTGTGTGTGTGTGTGTGTGTGTGTGTGTGTGTGTGTGTGTGTGTGTGTGTGTGTGTGTGTGTGTGTGTGTGTGTGTGCGTGCACAGCCGTGCGTGCACAGCCTCTCGCACACACGCACGCACACACACACACACACACACACACAAGCACACGCATGCACGCACACACGCGCACACACACACACACACACACACACACACACACACACACACACACACACACACACTCTCTCTCTCTCTCTCTCTCTCTTCCCAAATAGTCGTTATTTATTGGCATACATCATTCGCCACGGTAAAAGTTGAAACTGCAATCAAAACAAAGATAATGGTAGGCCTAAATTGAATTTGAAAGGGAATAAAGACTTGTGTAAAAAGTTGTAAAGTTGTAACTATAGAGAAAAGGAATTGTGCATTTGGGGGGGAGGGGGGGGGGGGGGGGGGGTTGGGGTTGGCTGCTGAGATCAGAGCTGGCCTGCTGAGAACCGCCCACCGTCAGACTTGTAAACAGAACGCAACGTGCTCTACTGGGTCAAAAGGACAGCGATTTGAAGGTTTGGACGAAACCCTCCCCCATCGTGGTGTAGTTGTAAAGCAGAGATCGGGAGAGAGGAGCTGGAGAGGAGATGGATGAATTGACGATCTAAACATGAAGTTATCATGGATATATGGACCCCAGCACCATTTCCATCTATATCTGAAAGACTGAGGGATAGGGAAAAATGATAAGCTTTGTTATAAACTGACTGCACCGGCTATACGGTAAGTAAACTTATAGA
The DNA here is from genome assembly GCF_964188405.1 of Protomyctophum parallelum. Taxonomy (NCBI): domain Eukaryota; kingdom Metazoa; phylum Chordata; class Actinopteri; order Myctophiformes; family Myctophidae; genus Protomyctophum; species Protomyctophum parallelum. The sequence goes on from NC_139714.1 coordinate 96,879, forward strand.
ACACTGTTGTTTTCTCAACATGATGGAGGAGTCTGGGCCTCAATGCCAGATTAGATACATGATTTATATAGGCTATAATAACCAAATTAACTCATAAGGGTCCATTGGTTTAATTGTGTACAATGTGTAGCTACAATAAGGCATTTTTGCATAGGCTACAATAAGTCAGAACGAAAGTAAAGCTCAAATGCGTTTTGGAATTGTGGGTCCCACCCCACAAGTGGGTGACAGCATATATAATAGGCATATGGGGCCTAATTTCCATAATAATAATAAACAATCGTGTTTTATTGAGGACAAATATGCATGCATTTGTGCCTATTTTAAGGCTATAGCCTATACGTTATGTTATCTCATTTGAAATGCCAGCACTTTATTTTTATTCCTGAAAATGTTTTTACAGTTGGTTTGGATATCATGCACACATTCACACACATAATGATGATAAACAGCGACGGATGGCCGTGTGAGTGTGTGTGTGTGTGTGTGTGTGTGTGTGTGTGTGTGTGTGTGTGTGTGTGTGTGTGTGTGTGTGTGTGTGTGTCACTCGATCTGACCATGTTATAACACATGCCCACACCGGACATGTGTTAAGCATCCTATCTCATCACTTTGCTGAGTCTACGCCAGGCAGGGGCGGCCGCATACTGCGCATAGTGTTTGATAAAGTTAGTAAAGGGCATTGAGCTATTGTATTGAAACGAAACACATTATGTTAAGATGGCATGAATTTGGTAGACACATTTTTTGAGTGGTGCAACCACTCCTACAACCAGCTTGCAATGTCCTCGTACGTGTTTGTGTGTCTGTGTGTGTGTCTGTGTGTGTGTCTGTCTCGTACTTGTTTGTGTGTCCGTGTGAGCATGAGTATGTGACTTAAAAATAGCAGTAGGGGGCGCCAGAAACAGTGAGAGGGGTAGTGACTCTAATGAGAGAGAGTGAGAGAGGTAGTGACTCTAATGAGAGAGAGAGAGATAGAGAGAGAGGGGGGGGGGGGGGGGGAATTGCACCACTCAGTTCACACGTGTGTGATTTTTTTTTACAGCTGTACTGTATATACAGATGGATGATGGAATGCTAGGCTTATGTAGCCTATAGTCAAATGGTTATGGTATAGGCTTAGGCTACAATATGAATGTATACATCAGGTGATTGGAACCACTCTTGTCTTTTTCATTAATGCATCGTGCTGCCGTCTCCTGCATTATGTGCACATTCAAAACAGTTGGTACGCAGGCCGCAGGGCCGTTCAGTGCGAGAGAGAGAGAGAGAGAGAGGTGTCGTTCTACTGTATCCAGCAATACCAATTGTGTAATTGTAGCTTGCATACTCGTGGAGTTATGGCACTAAACGTAAATTGTGTCCCAAATGGGGGGATTAAAACAGTCCTAATGAAATCGACAGTATTAGTTAGTTAGTGTCGTTGCTCGAGTCTAGAGTCTAGCGACACCCATATTGTTCTCTGTCCGTTATTTTTTTTGCCAGCAAGGTGCTTTTTGAGGGAGGTTTAATGTTTATTTGTTCAATGTTTGTTTTAAAAACGCCATTGCCAATGAAGGCAACATTTGCATATTGTCCCTCATTACGTCATATTGTCTCTTTATTGTTAATGGCATTTAATGTGTTGGCACCGTTTTACATCACCATTACATCACCAACATGAGTTAGACTTTAATATATTAGCCCCCCTCACTTCACACAGGTGTGATTTTTGTTAACTTTTGCACAACAGAAAAGTGAAGCTTTTTGTCATATGCTTCACACACTGTTGTCATGCTTCACATGACATCACAATAAAGAATACAAACGGTAAGACTGAATTCAGTTCCCAGGTCCCTATGCTTTGTGACTCACGTCAGTGCAGCCACTTCCAATTTCCCAGAATTGCACCTTTCTAGTTTTATTTTGACTTCACTTATCAATGGTGGAATAATTATAACAAATTGACTTGAGTAGAAGTTCCAAAAATGTATGAAATCCCAAACTTGAGAAATTGTGAAAAGAATATTGCAGCTGCAACAATACTGCAGAGAAATACAGGCCTACAATATAACTATACTGTTAGATAGCGCACCTGGATGAGGGTGCTCAATGATCAACGTTATCTCTGGGTTACTTTAGTAACCTCAGTTTATCAAGCGAATCGAGCGAGAGAATCGCCTAAGGGTGGCGCCATTTCCATGGTGCCAACACAGAATAAATCCATATACTCACGAAACAATACTGATTGGGTCGTGCAGCTGTCTGTCACGACTGTGGCTGCAAGCTCCGCCCAGAGCCTATAAAGCAGCACACAGCCGGAAAAGACGTCATTCCTATCAACCAGTCCTTTTTCTGTGCTCTTTCTAAGCAAGAAGGGTAGTAAGGGCGATTCTCTCGCTCGATTCGCTTGATAAACTGAGGTTACTAAAGTAACCCAGAGTTTATCTAAGCTCATCTCGCTCAAGAATCGCCTAAGGGTGTACATAAACCCCCCGTATCACTACCACCAGTTGAAAAGGAGGCCCGACCCGGGACCCCTCCCCCAGCAGTCCCCTGCCCGTGGGGAGAAGGAAAGGCAAGGAGGCTATCTGGACCACAGGCCCAGTAGACAAGAACCTACCTAAGGAGCTAGCCAGTGAAAACTGTCTAAGCACTCAGACGCGGGCTGATGGTTCCCCATCTCATATGCCCTAGGCTCTATCTCCTGAAGTGCGCGTGTGTGACCGTTGTTCCCAACTGTCCCATCACCTAGCGGCAGCTCCCAGAACGGCGTGAGCAATTCCAAGAGATGCCACGTCCAAGTTATAGTACGTGGCGAAAGTCGAAGGGGACGACCAACTCGCCGCCGTACACACATCCTGAAGTGATGCTCCCTTCGCAAGAGCCCAGGATGCAGACATGCCTCTCGTAGAGTGAGCCCGCAAACCCTCCGGGGGTTGTGTACCACTCTCGGCATAGGTCAACTGTATGGCTTCCACAACCCATTGTGAAAGTCTCACCTTGGTTATGGGATTCCCCCTTCTCTGAGGGTCCCATGCGACAAACAACTGATTGCCCTTCCTAAAGGCAGCAGTCCTGTCTACATACAGTTTCAGCGCCCTGACCGGACAGAGACTGTTCAGCCTCTCGTCTTCCGCCGATGCGAAAGGGGGCGGGTGGAAAGCTGCCAAGTCTACCGGAGTAACTCCGGAAGGAAAGTTCTTGGGCAGGAACGACAGGTTCGGCCTGAGCGAAACCCTGGTACCGTTCCCACTAAATCTCATGCAGCTTGGACTCACCGAGAGCGCGTGCATGTCACTAGATCGCTTCGCTGTAGTCAAGGCGACCAGCAGGGCAGTCTTAAGTGAGAGAAACTTCAAACCCACCGTGTCCAGCAGTTCGAAGGGGGCTCTCGACAGAGCGTGCAGTACCAAGGTCAGATCCCAGGAGGGAACTAAGGATCTAGATACCGGCCGAGCACGCTTGACACCCCTCATGAACTGTCGAATCAATAAGTTCTCACTTATTGGTCTGTTGTCCATACCCACATGGTAGGCCGATATGGCCGCCAGGTTGAGTTTCACTGAGGAGTTCCCCAAGTGTCTATCCAATAATTCTTGCAAGAAGGTTAGGATAAGAACCACCGAGGCCTGAAAAAGAACGGCCCGTTCCGGCCTCGCCGCACACCAGCGCACAAACACGTTCCAAGCCGTGTTGTACCGCTGTCTAGTCGAAGGGGCCCTGGCCCCCAAGATCGTCTCAATGACCCTAGGGGGCAAGCCTGTGGCTATTAGAGTCGACCCCTCACCAGGCACACCCAGAGGTCTAAGTCCTGTGGGTGCGGATGGAATATCTCGCGACCCGCCTGGGTAAGCAGATCCCTCCACAGAGGGAGCCGCCAAGGCTGGTCGTAGAGGAGGGGAAAAATGTCCTGTCTCCAGGACCCTCGGGCTGGAGCCACTAGTAGCACGTCCGAGCCCTGAACCCTCACCCTGGCTAAGGTGAAGGGAATCAGCTCTAGTGGAGGGAAGGCATAGAGTAGGCCCCGAGGCCACCGATGTGCCATCGCGTCCAGTCCCAAAGTTGGCGAGCCTTTCAGGGAGAAAAAGAGTGGACACTTCTTGTTCTCGTCTGTAGCGAACAGGTCTGCCACCGGAGTCCCGAACCTGTCCCAGATCTGTTCCACTACACCCGGGTGTAGGGACCAGTTGCCGTAACGGAGGGGACCTCTGGACAACAGGTCTGCACCCGCGTTCAGTAGTCCCGGGACGTGGCAGGCTGTCAGTGACAGAAGACGCCCGTCGCACCAAGTCAAAAGCCTGTATGCCAACGTGTGCAGGCGTAAGGACCTCAGTCCACCCTGCCTGTTGATGTAGCACATCGTTGTCGTGTTGTCGGTACGGACGAGGACATGACAACCCCGTATGAGCGGCTCGAACGCTTGCAGCGCGAGGAAGACCGCTAGGAGTTCCAGATAATTGATGTGGGCGGACCTCAAGGTTCCATCCCATATCCCTCTGGCCGACCTGCCTTCGTGGGTGGCCCCCCACCCACTCAGGCTCGCGTCCGTAGTGACGACCTTCCTGGCCAACGGTAAACCAAGGGGGACTCCCTCCGTCAGGGTCCGTCTGTCCGACCACCACCTCAGGGCGAGCGTGCATTCCCCGGGGATTGTCACTCGCCGCGAGAGGAATCTGGTGGGCACCCGTAGAGACCTCAACCAGCGCTGAAAGGGTCTCATGTGGAGTCTGCCCAACCGCACCAGGGAGATGGCCGACGCCATCAGTCCCGCCATACGTAGGCAGATTCTGAGTGGCAGTCTGTGTCCTCTCTGGAACAGGGCCACGCACTTCAGGAAGGCGTCGATCCTCTCCGGGCTCAACCGAGCCGTGAAGGAGACTGAATCCAGTGCTATGCCTATGAAGTTGATCGACTGGGCGGGCACCATAACACTCTTCTCGTGATTTATGGTGAACCCTAGGGAGGACATATGGGACACCACCCGAGTGGTGTTCCATAGTGCCTCCTGTGGCGAGCCTGCGCTCAGAAGCCAGTCGTCGATGTAGCTTGCTACACGTAGACCTCGTCGCCGCAGAGGGGCCAGAGCCGTCTCGGTGCATTTGACGAACACCCTGGGGCTCAGGGACATCCCGAAGGGGAGAACCGTGTATTCGTACACCTTCCCCTTGAAACCAAACCTCAGGAACTTCCTGTGAGGTGGGTAGATAGGGATGTGAAAGTAGGCGTCTTTCAGGTCTATAGATGTGAACCAGTCGTTCATGCGTATAGAGCGCACAAGAGACTTGGCTGTCAGCATCTTGAAGCGGAAGGACTTGAGGTACCGATTGAGAGCTCGTAGGTCCATGATTGGACGCAGCCCCCCCCCCTTCTTCTTGACCAGGAAGTAGCGTGAGTAAAACCCGCTGCGACTCTGGCTCAGGGGTACCTCTCTGACAGCCTTCTTCTCCAGCAGAGAGTTGATCTCCTGCTGGAGAACCTGACCCGCTTCGCCGCGTGCATCGGAGTAGAGGATTTCTCCGAATGCAGGGGGTCTCATAGCGAACTGGAGCCTGTAACCTCTCGCTATGGTGCGGAGAACCCAAGGAGACGCTCCGCACAGTTCCCACTGTGTCAGGCGACGCGCAAGGGGGTTCTCCATCGCCAGGGGAGCGCGTCGTCGCGCAGGGCTGGCGCCTCCTGGTGGACCAGAGAAATTTTCGGCATGACCCGTCCTGCCAGTGGCGTTTAGGCCCGCCACAAGGCCAAGGTCCCGCCCCACTGTGTCGGAGAGCCCGGGGGCTACTCCTGGCAGTGGGTTCATGTCCCCCCGATGTTGTTGTCGTTGTTTGTTTTAATGGCGTGAAGGCCTTCATTACAGGAAATAAAACAGGTACAACATTGGAAACAACAACATGTCGATGATCGGCCGCACCCGTGGTGATGCTCCGCATCGTGAGCCCCCGCCTCTTCCTGGGCGGTCTGAGTGTGAGAAGAATACTCAAATCCAGGCTCAGGGGGGGGAGGGGAGACGTCTGGTCTCGTCTCCCCTGGGACGGGGACGGCGTCATTTGCTCTGTGGCTCCCCATGGCCTCTGCCCTGGCCTCGTCTGGGGCCATGGGGCGGGCGGCCGTGGCCACGCCCAGCCGGGCGTCTGTCACGGTTGGGGGTGCCGGCCGAGGCACCGGACGGTGCCAGCTGGCCTCCTGCCCTCTCCTGGTGGGGCTTGGAGCCAGAGCGGCCACCCCTACCACCGCTGGTGTGTCGGGGTTGGCGTGCGGAGGGAGCTCTTGGAGGAGCTCGCTGTCCGTCGTCCACCTTGAAAAGCAGCCTATCTAGAATGCTAAGCATGCTAGGGTGGCATCGGCCATCCAACGAGGTTGCTACTCCCGACCTCGAAAAAGTTAGCTAAATAGCTAAACAACCCTAGCTTCACAATGTACATACCTGTAATGTTGAGGGAAGCAGTCGGTAGTCGAGGGTCGCTGGGGAACCACGTCGAGTGAGACTCGTGCCTTCGGCCGCTGCGTGAAGTAGTAGCAGCGGTAGTTGTCGGTGGAGGCCTAGGACTGCATCCGACATCTCGTTGTCGCAACCACCCGGCTCGGGGGAGCCTCGTTGGTGGGCCGACGAGATCCCGCTGGAGGGAGAGCAGCACCCAGAGCCAGCCGGTGAGGCCTGGCTGATGTCTCGGGTCTGGCTCCACAGGCCTGTTTACCAGTGTGGTGAAGAGCGTGTGGAGCTTGTTGCTGGCGGTCCGAGCCGCCTTCCTGGCAGGGGAGGAGCCCAGGAAGGACTCGTCATGGTGTCTCTGAGACGCGTCAAGGTTGAGGGGTCTGGAGAGAGAGGACGAGGTGGTGGGCCTAGGCCTCGAAGTTTGGGGCTGGTCGGGACAGCCGGGCTCGGAGGTGTCGACCAGGGACCTGTCTTGGTGACTCTCGACGCGTGAGATGCGTCAGCTTTTCTCCCCGTCCGCGAAGCAGAAGCAGCAGGGGTAGAGACCAGAGGTCTCGAGAGCCTGGCGAGCATGCTGGCGAGCAGGCAAACCATGCAGCGAGAGTGACTGTCCTCAGGGGACAGCAGGTTGCTGCAGTTGCATGAGAAATTCCCGGTGGCGTTCCTCCTCGGGAACCCGGGAGGGCTGTTGTCACCGCTGCTGAAGGTCCTCCTGGGTCTGGTTGTGCTGTGTAGCGTCACCGCCAGTAGCCATGTTGCCTAGTGTAGTTTTCCAACTGTCCACTGAGGTGTAATAAGGCTAGAAAACTAACCAGGGTCTTCCGACACAGGGAAGAGTCTTGTAGGTCAAGCACAGTTGTAGCTTAAAGAAGGAACCAGCAGTTCAAGACATTGTAGAAGCACTTCTCCTTTAAGTTATAATATAAAAATTATAAAAAAGGAAAAGTGGTGGTGGAGTAGAAGAGTAGGACTCGTGGTGCTCCACTGAAAATCAGCTGTCTAAACAGAGACGACCACGTTGTGAAACTGTGGTGGCCAGAGAAGCTGTTTAGTTGCGTGAAAGAAAAGGCGCCGGACTACGGGAAGGCCGCAAAGCCTGGGGCTCGCGTAGCGCGGCCGTCGGGCTGGTGCTGTTTAGGTCTGACGACACAGAGCGATGCGGCGGTTCGTCGGGTAGTGCGGGTTGCGTAGAGCAGGCCTGTGGCCTTCGATAGCAAAAACAACCGTGCCAAAGAGAGGCTAGAGAAGCTGTAGTTAACGCCTGACGGCTGGAAACTAGCTAGTGTCTAGCGGAGCTAAAAGGCTATAGCTGCATTAGCGGGAGCTAGCTAACCTAGGAAGGCTAGCGAAGCTGCGGCTGGATAGCAAGCTAGCGTCGTAACCCGGCTACGGTGGTTGCTTGTTGTTGGTGGCGCTAAAATCAACGCCTAGCGGCCGAGGATTAGCTAGAAACACCGGTAGCAAGCGAAACAGCGTTGCAGCTTGCTGCTTATGCGGGTTGTCTGTTGCCCGGGTTCTGTTGCAGTTGCGACTGAAACATACCCACTGAGGGTCCTCCTGGGTCTGGTTGTGTTGTGTAGCGTCACCGCCAGTAGCCATGTTGCCTAGTTTAGTTTTCCAACTGTCCACTGAGGTGTAGTAAAGGCTAGAAAACTAACCAGGGTCTTCCGACACACGGAGAGAGTTTTGTAGGCCAAGCGCAGTGTTCTCCAGAAGTCTGGAGAAAAAGTAGCTAGAATCCGCTAGATCCGCTAGAAGTAGCTAGAAGTCGCTAGAATACAGCTACAAAGTGGCTAGGTGTAGCCAGATGACGTTAGAAGTCACTATAAACAGCTACAGAAACACACACCAAGAGCCAGGGGCAGTCAACAGTAGCTAGAAGCAACAGGAGTAGCTGATAGCAGCTAGAGGAGGCTAGAAGTAGCCAGAGGGCAGCTAGATAGTAGCTAGCTAGTAGCTAGGGCCTTTCGGCACGGAGCAACGTGCGTCGCCGATCTAGCGCTAGGCCTTGCGGCCGTGTGGGAGCCTGTGATAGCCGTGGAACGGGCTTCCGAGCCGACGGGGTCTTACGACACAACGTGGCGGGAAAGAACGTGGGTCAGCGCGGGCCGAGGGAGTCTGTGAAAACTGCGTTTTAGCTAGTAGGGTCCCTCAAGGTTTCCGACGATAGTGTAGAGAAAACAGGGGAGAAAACAGAGCTAACTGGGGTTGCAAAGCGGAGGTTTATCAACTCACCGTTAGCAGAGCAGTGCAGGTTGACTTCCGCGGGTCGCCGGGCTGAACTTCTTTCCGACGAGCGGCTGTGTCTTGTCTATCGTCGGCTGGCTCTTGTTCCACGGTCCAGGCAGGGCTTCGCGGCTAACGCGAGGTCTCCCGACACTGGTTAGGCTGAGCCACAGCTAAGCTAGCGTTTGTCAACAGCTAGGCTAAAGCTAAGCTAGTGTTAGCCAAGGCTAACGGGGCTATGTCCGAGAGGCTTCACAGCACTGACAGGAAAAAAGCCCCTTTTTTATTGTTTCTGAAACTTACTGCGTTTCGTTCTCGTGAGTGTAAGACCACCGGGTTTCCACCGCGAATTCCAGGGTACAAGTGAAGCACTCGTCCAGGGGGAATAAAAGTCTCAACGGAGTTATGGAAGTGGTAGTCTTAGAAAATCTGTGTTAGTGCAGAAAAAGGCAGGAATGACGTCTTTTCCGGCTGTGTGCTGCTTTATAGGCTCTGGGCGGAGCTTGCAGCCACAGTCGTGACAGACAGCTGCACGACCCAATCAGTATTGTTTCGTGAGTATATGGATTTATTCTGTGTTGGCACCATGGAAATGGCGCCACCCTTAGGCGATTCTTGAGCGAGATGAGCTTAGATAAACCTCATAACAGCAAGTCATTAGTTACAGCGAGAGTCTAGCAAACACCAACTCGGGATTCCTGGATCTCTGCCCTCCACAATTTTCACAATCTTTATTTTTTATTGTTTACTTTATTTAGAAAAGCAATGTACAGTAACTTTTCACATCTCTTGTGGGAGCCTGTGATAGCCGTGGAACGGGCTTCCGAGCCGACGGGGTCTTACGACACAACGTGGCGGGAAAGAACGTGGGTCAGCGCGGGCCGAGGGAGTCTGTGAAAACTGCGTTTTAGCTAGTAGGGTCCCTCAAGGTTTCCGACGATAGTGTAGAGAAAACAGGGGAGAAAACAGAGCTAACTGGGGTTGCAAAGCGGAGGTTTATCAACTCACCGTTAGCAGAGCAGTGCAGGTTGACTTCCGCGGGTCGCCGGGCTGAACTTCTTTCCGACGAGCGGCTGTGTCTTGTCTATCGTCGGCTGGCTCTTGTTCCACGGTCCAGGCAGGGCTTCGCGGCTAACGCGAGGTCTCCCGACACTGGTTAGGCTGAGCCACAGCTAAGCTAGCGTTTGTCAACAGCTAGGCTAAAGCTAAGCTAGTGTTAGCCAAGGCTAACGGGGCTATGTCCGAGAGGCTTCACAGCACTGACAGGAAAAAAGCCCCTTTTTTATTGTTTCTGAAACTTACTGCGTTTCGTTCTCGTGAGTGTAAGACCACCGGGTTTCCACCGCGAATTCCAGGGTACAAGTGAAGCACTCGTCCAGGGGGAATAAAAGTCTCAACGGAGTTATGGAAGTGGTAGTCTTAGAAAATCTGTGTTAGTGCAGAAAAAGGCAGGAATGACGTCTTTTCCGGCTGTGTGCTGCTTTATAGGCTCTGGGCGGAGCTTGCAGCCACAGTCGTGACAGACAGCTGCACGACCCAATCAGTATTGTTTCGTGAGTATATGGATTTATTCTGTGTTGGCACCATGGAAATGGCGCCACCCTTAGGCGATTCTTGAGCGAGATGAGCTTAGATAAACCTCATAACAGCAAGTCATTAGTTACAGCGAGAGTCTAGCAAACACCAACTCGGGATTCCTGGATCTCTGCCCTCCACAATTTTCACAATCTTTATTTTTTATTGTTTACTTTATTTAGAAAAGCAATGTACAGTAACTTTTCACATCTCTTATACAAAACGAACACAATCAATTATCATATTTTCCCCATGTCCTGTGTCCCTCTTAAGTTCTACCAGTATTAATAAGACAAGACTTATGGAACAATGCAATTAAAGTCATTCATTTCTGTAGGAGTTGATATAATTTTCCATAATAATTTGGTTACAGTCAAGTTTTTACAGTATTTGGGTCCATCTGCTTGCGTGTTGCCTATATGGGTTTCTTCATAAACTGACAGCAAATATTTTGGAATGAGAAGAACCTTGTGAAGTCTAGTAGCTATTTAGCTAGCTGGAGTGACCTAGCTTTAAGCTCCATTTAGTGTAACAGATCCTGTCCAGTAGCCTAATATCAAAGCCCAGACTGTGTTTCACCAGAATGGTTAATTAGTATCACATGTAACAGCATGGTTTCTGTGCATAGTACCTAACAATAGTGTGCAGTCGGGTCAAAACATAGTTGATTGATGATTCTTTTTCATACCAGAATGGAGTGTGATGTACAAACATTGGATCCAAATATTTGTATCATCTGTGGTAAACATTTAGAAAAAGTAAAGAAACAAGATCCATGTCACAAACCCCAAAGCAGATGCAATGGTGCTCAACAGAGAGATGATGATGATGAAAACCCTGGCTCCAAATACAGAAAATATACTATCCTTCAAATTAAAGATATCTTATCATGTATCATGTTGCTGAGCAAACTACACCAGTCAGAACAAGTTGCAAATGTTGAGAGTGAGAGTATGCCTGCACCCGTCTCATCAAGAAGACTGAATAAGGTTGATAATAGTAACAGAGACAATGAGGAAGGTTGATGAAGTTGTATCGTCGGCTGCTCTTGTATTATATAGACATCATAAAAGATATCTTAAACCTCTAAAGGAAATAAAGCAGCTTCCAGACTAAACAAAGAATCAGAACAGCAGACCAAATGTTCACCTATTTTAATTTAATTAAATGAAAGTGATGACACCAAACAAAGTGTTATGATGACATACTGAAGACACATGGTCCATGATTTTCTTCATCAATATAACAGAGCTGTAGAGCTTCAGATATTATCTGAAGCTCTACAGCTCTGTTTTTTCGTGGACGTGCAGCTTCTATCAGTGCATATTCCATGGGGACACTTTCAGAGCATACCACATCAGACCTTTCAGCTCAATCTACAATTCAAATTGTAATGTATGAGATTTTCCTTCAGTTTCCAGGATCTGTATTTACATCTTCCTCAGAGCTCAGAGTCTTCAGTATGTCATTATAACTCTACTAATATACTGTATTGTATGATATTTATCTTCATCCAATCAGGTTACGAGAGCATAGTGTTGGTATATGGAGCCAGGTTTTTATGAACATCATCATCATTTCTCTGTTGAGCAACATTTAGTGTTGAAGGTCTTCTACTGCAGAAGTTTTGACATTATGGATCGTGTCACTTTCCTTTTTCTATTTGTATTTGGATGTTTTTTTAACCATGTTGTAATAGTGACCGCTATTCACGCTGTCACATTTACTATGTAAACATGAATGTCCTGTCAGTCAGTTAGTCACCTTGTGACATCACGTGACATCATCAGGGATGGAGATCCCTCATCAATATTAAGCCCATATATAGGAATGCCCTGATTGATGACATCCCTAATGTCATCAAAATTGGCCAGCAACTCTACATCTGACCTCAAACCTCAAACGCTTAGATCTCCATAAATGGAGCTGACCTGTTGAGCTGACGTTCCATATTGTTTGTTGATCTGACCTCATTAATCCCTGTATACTGAAGACACGCTCGATGTATGGCCAGTACATAATTAATTCCATATTCTATCTAATGTCACCCAGGCCGATGCGTGCACGTGACCTCGCCCTAAGGTCTACACTACAGTGTCAGGGTTCTACTATTGTCAATGGCTACTGGACATGCTCTGTTAGTATGTTACACTAAATGGAACTTAAAGCTAGGTCAGATAGCTACCTGATTTGCCATCATTCCATTCTTTTCATATTCCAAAATATTTGCAATGATTTACCTGTCGGTTTATGAAGAAAGCCATAGGCAATACAATGCAGATGCGGTGGAGCTAAATACAACTTTACCTTAAGCAAACATGTTAAATGATTATATCAACTCTACATGAATGAATGACTTGCTGGTATCAGGATAACATTGAGCATTGAGCTTGGTTTGCCTACCATTGTTTAAGCTGTATATACTTTCACAATTTCTCATTTGTGACATTTCATATATTTTAGGGACTTCTACTCAAGTGAATTTGTTATTTTCCCACCCTTGCATAAGTGAAGTCAAAATAAAACTAATCTGTTTGATACTGTAGATTTCATTTAGGACTGCTTTATTTCCTCCCATTTGGGAAACCATATACGTTTAGTGCTGGATTCAGCAGAACCACACCTTCCATTCATATGTGTTGCTATGACAATCCATGTCAGAGTCACTATACAAAGTAAAGAAGACACTCTACATAGATTTACATTTCCGCCTATTGTAGGTATGTGTTCAAATGTCTATATTTCATATTTACATTCACATATTGACATTATTATTTTAGAATGTAGAGGTATGTCCTGGCTTCAAGTATGCCAAGTTGTAAACCTCTCAGAGCTTCCATTGTGACTCTACATGAGTGTGCCTTAATCCCCAGACGGACAGGCTGTATTTTTAGTTTGGGGTGTATAACTTTAAATATCAATTTCACCACTTTTGCAGTGTCGTATCTGGTCTGGTGCTCTTCAGCTCTTGTGGTGGTGTCAAGATTTGAGCATTTTAATAAAACATACGACCATGAACTTTACAGAGGTAGACGAGGAAAACTTCAGTTGTACTAAAAACAAAACCTGAAGGCTTCTTCCACAGTTCAAAGATATAAACACAATATTTTGTTTATTGTCATGATTTGTAAAGATCCGAGTTGGCTTTGTCCGAGGCTTACAGATCTTTAAATAAATACTTTTTGAAACGTCTGGAGAAAGGGGGCGGGACTGCGACTCTCTATAGACCGATTCAGAAACGGGTCTCATGGTCGCAGGCAACGTATTTCCTGTAGGCGGAGACGACATATCTGCGGTGTAAACAGTCGGCTCTTCTACTACTTTGAATGGGAAATTGACTGATGTAAGTCTGCTCAAACGTTACACTTTTAACTGCTTTTTACTAACACTAACTTTACAGATGCCCAGAACATCGGAATGAACCTGTGTAGTTTATGGCTGCTCCAACAGTAGTGGCAACATTCAACTTTGGAGAGAAACGGAATGTCAAAAAATACACAGCGGTGGCTGAGACCAGAGCCATAGAGTAATGGTTGAGACGAAGCAGTGAAAGGTCCTGAAAGATACATAATGTCAGTCATAACTCACGTTATACGGCCACGTATGTCGGACTACTAACACACAACACATGGAAAGAGGAAGTCATTGAGTTTAAAAGTTAAAGGGACACTTTGCATATGTTAATAACGTTTAGAAGATGTAGAACACTTTCCTGGGAGACTTTATGTGTGTAATATGTGGTGTTACATATTTTAGATTTCAGCAGTGAGCCCAGTGTCTATGATGTCATCGACACTGGGCTCCCTTCCTTCCTGGACTACAATTCCCATAATTCTTTGGTTCACTGCTCCTCCTTGTGGATAGGGGGAGGGCTGTCTTACTGAGACAACATGTAGTCCAAGGAAGCTCTTAGAAGGAAGTGAAGTGGTCACGTGACTGGGATGCGCCATGACACTTTCATGGACACTTTCAAGGGAGCCAAACTACACCCAGAAGTTCGGCAGAATGCACTGGAGCCAATGAGAGCTCAGTGACCAGCTCATGAACAAACATTATTTATGAATGACTGAGACCTTTTGTAAAGTGATCGCTTCTGGAAAATAAAATAATATATATAACACGTTATTTTAGGCTGTCTTATTTTTTGATGTGCATACTACTTAATGTGATTTATTTGTTCAAAGAGCAGAGAGCAGCCCAGGCAGAAAACTTACTATGTGCTCTTCTATAAATACCTCAATAAAAATAAATAGTTATTAAGTCGAAAAACAACCACTCGGAAAAAACGTGTGATATCACTTATGTCTTCTTTCATATTCCTGAACCAATTATATGACAAAGCTCGCAATTGTTCATGAATAATGTTTGTTATGAGCTGGTCCAGCCGGCTCCATTCACTGCCATGTATTCATTGCACTACCGGTGTGAGTTTGGCTCCCATGAAAGTGTCATTGCACAGCCCAGTCACGTGACCACTTCACTTCCTTCTAAGAGCTTCCTTGATGTAGTCCAGGAAGTAAGTTACCCAGTGTCCATGCAGAGCATATTTTGAATTATCAATTTCTAATCATGACAATGTGGAATATTCTTTGAAACGTTTTAGCAACAACACAAATCTTGTATGGGGGTTCCTGGCACAAAATACTTTTAGGATCCTTAGTTGGAAAAGTACTTAATCTGGCGGTCCAAATGAATAACTAAACTTCAGGAACAAGCCGTACAAAAATGCAACCCTGCAAACAATATTTACAAGCAACTTTACAGAAAAACAAGCCCAACGTTGCTTATAAAAAGCGGACATGGCAAACCTTGTCTTCACATAATTACTCACCACGTTCCAGTAATACCAGTATAAATAATTATGATTGCATTATTGCATTATATCATTCAAACCTTGCCCACAGTAACTACAGTTTAGAGCATAATTAATGTGGGTGTAATATTTATTTTCATTGTCAAAGTAGGAACCATTTACACAGATTCCGTATCAGAAGGCATCATTAGGAGGGCGGACCGGTCCGTGCATTATTTAGTTCCCCCCTGTGAAGTGTTGACCAGGTATAGCCTACTATGGCGTTAACAGTGTCAAACACACACAAACCTCTCTTGTCCCTAAGTGCTTTGAGGGAGTCTAATGAATCCGAGAAGAGGTAAGCTTAATTGTATTTGTTTGTGTTATTAAGCATTTAAACAGTAATAGATGTGAGCCTTTTTTATGATGACATTCAACTTCCATCTTAAACTTTAAAACATACAGTATATTTCAAATGATACACTTAACAATGTTGTTTAATCCATCATGTGTCTCCCATAAAGAATAAAGCCAGTGTACACTTAACGGCAACTTGGTAGAGGTTTGGATTATGTAGTTACCTAGACCTAGAATGCCTGTGATCATTTAATTATACTTCGTAAATTTTCATGTATCTCAGGCATAGCCGGAACAATCGATGAACTGATTTTACAAATACGTCCTGTTTACCGCAGACGTCATCACCAGTTGACCAGGGAAACACAAAAGTTTGCGGTCACACAATTGGCAGGTGGTGTGATTAATTACCCAGCACCTATCGCAAAGCACCTGCCAATTGTGTGACCGCAAACTTTTGTGTTTCCCTGGTCAATTGGTGATGACGTCTGCGGTAAACAGGACGTATTTGTAAAATCAGTTCATCGATTGTTCCGGCCCCCCTCGCCCGGAGAGAAAGTGTCCGTGTGCATCTCTTGAAAAAGTGGAGATAATTGACTACATGCACGTTTTGTGCCAGAACTTTCACATGGATATAAAACTAGAGGACCATATTTCACTCCACGTCTTTGGAATTATTTAATGGGCGAGTACAAACAGAGCATTTATCACATTTATGCCGCGCATATTCCAATTCTACCAGGATAACCAGAAGGGATCTATGCCTGAGATACATGAAAATTTACGAAGTATAATTAAATGATCACAGGCATTCTAGGTCTAGTAGTTACCTTGCCATGATGTATCTCCAAAGGTGGGCAAATCATTAGCGAGAGACAGCGAAATCCCTTCACGACGGACGACGTACGTCGCGACGTATATTTTTCCGTCGCAACGTATATTCGAGTACGTCCTGGCGTAAATATCAATTCGTCCCGGCAGAACGGACTCGTCGCGGCTATATCTACCCGTTTGCGACGTAATATGTTGGCTATTATTTTCCGTCGCGACATAACGGGACTCGTCACGGCTATATCTACCCGTTGTGGCGTGAGCTGGACTCGTCGCGACAGAACGTGACTCGTCGCGGCTATATCTACCCGTTTGCGACGTAATAGGTTTCCTTTGTTATATGCCCGGTGCGCGGTGCCCTGCGCGGTGCCCTGCGCTGCCCTACGCCCACCGCGTGCACCTTGCCGGTCCGCCCTGCGCCCTGTGGCCTGGCACGTGTGCCAGGCCACCGCATGCACCTTGCCGGTCCGTGGAGCCCTTCGCCGTCCCCAGGCGACCCTGCGTTCCAGAGCTGTCACCTGCCCACCGAAAATAGCAGATCTACCAGCTCCTATACGGGATGGCCCGACCCGCGTCTGTGGACCCCTGGGGATCACGGTAGTCCACGGGGGTCCGTCTGTGTGTGTGTGTGTGTGTGTGTGTGTGTGTGTGTGTGTGTGTGTGTGTGTGTGTGTGTGTGTGTGTGTGTGTGTGTGTGTGTGTGTGTGTGTGTGTGTGTGTGTGTGTGCGTGTGTGTGTGTGTGTGTGTGTGTGTGTGTGTGAGCGTCTGAGCGCTTGTGCTGCTATCCGTGTGCCTCCCCCCACTTGCTGCGTGCCTCATACTGGAAAAAGAAATACTATTTTACGCACAGCGCAACGGCTATATTCAAAGCTCACCGCGCTCGTATAGCGCATTGACTGTCTGTCTGTCTGTCTGTCTGTCTGTCGGCCGGCATCTGAGCTCAGAGCGCGGTTCTGCGCAGCCCCGTGCGCCTTGTGGATCAGAGCGCACGGGGGTTAATGATAATACCCCCGGGCGGTACGGGTCCCCGTGGACCCTTGGGGATCAAGGGGGGCCACGGGTGTCCACGTTTGCGGAGACGCTGCCTTCATATTAGCCTATACTTTAATAACAAGCAGCTGATCTACAATTGACAATTTGACATGTCATTGCGTCGTATTCTGTCTGTCTTTCACGCACGCACGCAGACATGTCACAGACCACCACATAACCATATTTGTATGGCCATATCGTTTATAGGCCTTATAGCCGTCGGGGGTTCATTTGGTTCCACTTCCAACCGTCCCATTATGGTCAACACTTATGATATGCTATTGCATTCTTCCAACTAAAGATTTAAATATTAATCTGGCAGCTCCGAAAATAGCAGAAGATGTAATGCAGTAAATGACATGGCACGGACTGGCTCAGAAAATCTCCCTGCGTCATTATAAACCAGGCCTATACTGAATGTAGGCAATTGAATTCCATTACGTTTGTTTCAATCAACTGAACTAGACCAATAAAATAGTAGGCTAGTATTTATGTTTTTCGTTAATAATAATACTGCTAATTATTATTGAACGGTAAGTACGCTGGTATGTACGCTATGGTACACTATAAGCTTGTATATCTGTTTATTTTAAGCATGCCGCCGCATTCTGTCAGAATCTCGTGTGTGTGTGTGTGTGTGTGTGTGTGTGTGTGTGTGTGTGTGTGTGTGTGTGTGTGTGTGTGTGTGTGTGTGTGTGTGTGTGTCGCACGCGTGCGTGCGTGCGAACTTCATGACAGTGGTGCAGCATTACATTGTATTTTGATTTGAAATAAATAATGATGAATAGATGTCTATACTGTTGCTTGTGTGTGTGTGTTATGCTATAGGGTTAGCTGGAACACACGCCCTGTATGATCTGTGGTGCGCATCTACAAGCTCCAAGTGTTGCGTC
>NC_139714.1:120000-137500 GCF_964188405.1 Protomyctophum parallelum
CAAATGGAACCAAATGGACCCTAAGGGTTCATTTGGTTCCATTTGTACACTCTCAGAGTTACAGACCCATAAGGGTCCATTTTGTTCCAAACTATCATTTAGCTGAGGACCCCCTGGAAGTTGGAACTCCCTCAAGGACCCCCGGGGGTCCCCGGACCCCACTTTGGGATCCTACCCTCACGAAAAACATACAGTAATCCTGGTCTCTATACTGCCTCCCCATGGTTGGTCAGGGGCTGCCTGATGGAGAGGAAAGGAACTGGAATAATGTGTTCACTACGTCCTACCTGGGAAATGCGTAATAAGAAGTGCCCTGCTCACTCCTCATGCATGAGCTCAGTTCAGGGCTCTCCCCAGGTTGGTAGAGGGAGAGTAGCGCCCAGGATTTACAGCTTAGGCAATTGGCACTATGGGTGAAAAATGTGTTGCAAATATTGTGGTATAAAATGTAATTAAAAAACAAAAGCACTTATCCTGGCTTGTAATCACATTTGAGGCCATATAATTGGAATATATCTAGTCTTTAAATATATTTGATTTGTGCACAGATGGCCATATTTGTACACGTACATCACATGCTAATGTGAACCATGTTCTTTGGTCGGCATCAGTTAATTTACTCATAATGTTGTAATATATTTGTATTGTTTGTTTCAAGTATGATTGAGGAGCTGCAGCGCCGCCGCATGCTGGTGGTGACCGATGTCCAGCGAGAACTCCACAGACCTGGCTCCACCTCTCAGCAGTGACACTTTTACTACTTCACTGATGTTCACATGTTTTGCTCGTTGTGGATTGTGGAGCATGTGCATGACATCTGATACCGTATCACCTTGCAGTTGCCCAGACGTGAAGTGGAAGACCATGCCCAAGAAGATGATGGCAGCAAAGGGTCTGTACAAGAAGCACTCTCTGGAACATCCACTGCTGAAGGGCTTCAGCACATACCTGAAGGTGGACATCGATAGGTCTAATCATAAACAGGAGGTGAGGAATATTAGCATAATCCATTCCATCTCACCTCAGTCCTAGTTGCACGGACCCCCACTCCCATATCAGCCCTACTGTTTTCCCAATGGAGGCCAGCGACATAAAGTTACAAACTGACACCTGACACTTGCAGATTCTGAAGCTACCAATGTAACATGCTTTTATTTTCAGGTTCAGAATGTGGCCCGTTTCCTTTATTACATGAACCCACGGGAAGTGTCCCTTGAATTTGTCAGGAACAAGGAAAAGACCAGAAAGTACCTCCGTGAGCTCGATGATGCAAAACTGAAACATCAAACTCAGCTGACTTACATGAAGAGTGTGAAAAGGTTGGTAGTATTTGGTGTGAATTACTGGCCCTCTTGTGATAACTTGGGAAACCTGCAGTTAATATGGAATATGAACTTCATTGACTTTGATACATTTTTGATATTTTGTACCTTAATCTCTTTATTTTATTGTGTATAAGTCTTAAATAGCCATTTATTCCAATAACGATTGCTTTAGAGCAGGGGTTATTTTTGCCGACCCTGCACGCTTTATATAGTGCAAGTGAAATTCATATGCCCGCCTGAAAATTAATTTTCTGTTCATTAAAGCGTTTGAGAGACAGGAAGACCCCGTTCATGTAACCAACACTTTATTGCAATTATTATCAGAATTTAAACATTTGAATGTCTAACAAAACATTTGGATTTAACCAGAAATATCACTTATAACACCATCAAATATTTGTACTTCCTTGGTCAGATTCCTGATGTACCACACGTACACCACCGACCTGAGGCTTCAGAATGTGAAGCTCTATGAGGACTGTGTGCACTTCATTCATTTCACCAGAGCTCTCCAGAATAGCTCCTCCAAGAAAGTGAGCAAAGAGATCACCAAAAAGAAGTGAGTTGACTGGGCAGAGCGGCCAAGAGGTCAGTGCTCGGTGCAGTGAAGGAGTAGAGGAGTGATCAAGGTGGCCCATCACACCGCGGCCGCCCAGGGTCTTAGTGCCTGACTTTTTGTCAGGTGAAACCTGACTAATGAAAGCTCATGAAATGTAGACGACATCGTCACCACCTAGTCATACTGACGGCCTAGCCTGATTGGCTGCCACACACACTGCCTAAGCCAATGGGAGTGTAGTATGATTGCCTGCCTCCTATGCTATGCCACACACATTGCGAAAGGGCTGATTTCCACACCGCAGCGAGCAAGCTTTACCACCGCAGCCTCGAAGCGACAACAGCTGCTAATTTTATGAGCTGGACAGCAGGAAAGCCACAACAAAACACAGTCATTGTTTTAGGCTCATTTTCTTTACTTTTTAAACCAAATACTGGCTCACTGTGATGCGGGCCAAACCGGCTCGCGGTGGACCCACGAGGGGACGAGACCCCCCTGTCCCCGGTGACAAATACGTCTCTGTTTTTAATAGGGATGGAGCTCATTAGTTTTTATTGATAACGATCACCTTATTGATCAGGCTTATCGAGCCGGGTTCTTATCGAACCTACATTTCTATTATTTTGTGTAAAGACGGGATAAAATAATATTACAGAAACTGTTAACTGGTTAATAATGTGTACCGTCACTTTTTTGTTTACCCGAGCAGCGATGGTTGTTAGGTATCAATACACTTTTAGACCGACATGTTTGTGCCAGCATGGATGATTACATTTATTTCTTGATCGCCTCTTGTCTTGATCGTTTGAACATGACGTCATGGACCGCTATGATCGATAACAGGCTTGATAAGCCCAAAGCTTATTGATACCGGGTACTCAATAAGCTTGTTATCGTATTTTTTCGGGTGTCGATTATCGAGCTCCATCCCTAGTTTTTACACACTATGCAAGCACCATCCCCTACTGTTGTACTCAGATTGAATATCTTTGCCAAAGCATTGCTGATGTGCAAGCTCTCAACGGGTCATTGTGAGCTTGTAGATTGTCTATTTTCACAGAAGGTGCACCCCAGGACACTGAGGAAAGGGACACTATGGTTCAAGTGATTACATCATGGTATCTCTTGTTTTTCATATAGGTATAACATGTTGATAGAGGAAAACAAATTGACACCAAAAGACTGCCTTGCTGTGCTGAGGGCTGCAAAGAAGGACTTCTTGATCATTTTGGGAAAGGTCTACCCAGAGAAAAGCACAACCCTGCATGTGGCTGAGTGTGCCTTCGCGCTTTACTATCTGGAGGCACTGGTGATCCTCAAACACCTCCAACGACCAGGTGTGGTGAAGGGCATGACTGTGAGTATTACTATGTTATTCTTTATTGATTGCGATATGTATATCCGATGGTGTGTTTTCATCCCGGGCCGTGTCTGTGAACAGCTGATATCGGGCACCGCTGGACCGATCCACATGAAACTTGCATGCACACTCCCCGTGGGCCAAGGAGGAACGCCCACATTGTTCAGATTATGGTGGCACTATAACAGTAGGGCTGGGAAAAAAATAAAGATTAATGATTATATCACAAACATTTTCATAAAAAGTTCATAATCATTTTTGTATTTATTTATTTATATATTTTCAAACGTTCTAGCACTATAAAAGCAAAGTAACTTTGGAAACAATCGGAAAAAATTGCAATATCGAATCAAATCGCAATATAAATTGAATTGGCACCCTAGATATTGATATGGTATCGAATGATAACATGTCGAATGATAACAGGTCTCTTCACACTTTGGCCTATAAACCGTACTGTAGGTCATATACAGTACAATTCTGTTTTATTACTTCCTGATTTCTTGGCTCATGACATGCTGCCATGCCCATTTCCATCTGACTAGATGACATTCTGATACGATTGGCTTCAAACTTTGTGAGAGGTGCCCACACTCACAGACATGAGAGGTGTAGAATAAGTGGGAGGCCCGCAATACAAAAATGTCAGAATTTGTTGCCAGGCAGAACTAGGCAATTTTTACTGAGGGTGCTATAAGGGAGCTCGATTAATAATGGAGGTGCACACAGGTTTGTTTTGGTTTTATCCCCAAACACACACATTTGGACAGCTTTTTTTCCCGGTTTTCTTCCCCCAAAAAACAGCCTTTGGGGAGCAATTTCACACCAGCAAACAAGCAAGCATTAATGAACAGCTATTAATGCGGCCGGATGAAATGAGTGAACTTAACAAAATAATTAATTGAAAGACTAAACGACTACACGCCAGGCTACTGTTTTCAAAATCAATAAATGCCGACTTCCGGCATACACCTATTGCTCTACGGCTGCAGACCATGCATATCCAACACAATCTTGAGCATTATGGATTATCAGTAAACCAATTAAGTAACCAACACAAAATTGTGCATACGTAGTTAGAGGGACCATGCCCAATCCATCTTTATTTTAATTGTGCTGGGAATAGCCTATAGCCAATTAAGCCAAATATTTATATATTTGTCAGTGAGAGAGTGAGATTGGTGCATGGCAACAGAAATACAGTTGTGTTGCCTCGTCTTGGTTTGTTCATTTACAACGTGCAGTCATGTTCGTATAGAAACCTGACACTGGCACTTTTCTAGCACAAATGTATCGTCCATTTGGCAAAATGTTGGCATATATCGCCCAACCTTGTGATGTCCTTTTTTATGCAGGTGGAGGAGTGGATCGACAGAAAGACTACGAAGTCGGGCCATGCAATCATTGGAGTAAAGGACCACAAGAACGGAGCTCAACAAGTCGCCATGTTTGCCCTGTCACCGAAGCAGGAGCTGGTATGTTCATCAGATTTCCTGTCGGAACCCAATCGAAAACTGTTCAATTTCATTTAATTTCATTTTATTTTATTTCGCACAATTCAGTTGTCTTTCATACCTATCTGATACACCCATGACGTAAAGGAGCAGGAAGAAGAATAAATTCTTATAAATACCGTACCTTCCCCCTTTACACTCAAAAGTTAGTTTTTACTTTAATGATTGGCTCATACACATCTAAAAAAAAAAGGGAAAAAAAGAGTAAAACAAAACAAGCAAGAAGTTGAGCAATGACACGATAGCTAACCTATTCGTCGGCTTCATATTGCCTAAATATTTGATTTTTGTCATTTCTTTTAAATTCGCAAATATTTGTACAACCCTTTAAATTGTCATCCAGAGAATTCCACGTTCGGATTGCTGTTATCGAAGGACACATCAGTCTTTGAGTGGTCCGTGCAAATTTATGTTTAAAGTCAAATTTCCTCCTACTATCCCCACTTTCTGAACTGGGTTCGAATAGCTGTTGTAGATGAACTGGTAATGTTTTGCTTTTTGCCCTGAACATAATTAATAAGGTTTGTAGCTTCACGACATGATCAAGTTTCAATACCCTCTATTTTATAAATAGACCATTTGTGTGCTCTCTATAATGCACGTTGTGCATGATTCGTACTGCTCTCTTCTGTAATAAGTAGGTTCAAAGGGAGACATTGATCTTAATTCTTAATTCTCCACCATCAGTGGTTTGACATTTACTTCAACCAAGTGAGGCCGATACTCCTGAGCGCCAAGCCTGACAACAGGAAGCGCAAGCGGAAGGCCAGCGATGCAAACTATTTCTTCATCTCCACCACAGGGAGGCAGATCCACAATCCCTCCAGTGACCTGAAACGTCTGCACAACAAGTACGAGAATATGATCTATTAACCCATTTAGACCTGACGTCGACATTAAAAAATGTCTTCTAAATCCTGAGAGTTTTCTGAAATACCTATGTTTCTATATCAGTGGTTCTCAACCTTTTTCATGTCAAGGACCCCTAGAATTATCTGTATTTGGCCGTGGACTCTCATCTGAAAATATGTAGTTCCAGGCACCCGCCAGAAGCAAAGATTTTAGTTAAAAATGTTCGTTGTGGCCCAGGCGGTGGCGTAACCGTCTGGTGATCCAGTCGCAGTGTGCCGCGGGTTCGACTCCCGAGCCCGACACGGCCTTTACTGCATGTCATCCCCCCATCTCTCTGCCGTTTCCTGTCAGCCTACTGTCTGTCCCTTATTAAAAAAACAACAATAAAAGGCGTAAGCCGCAAAAAAAAAAATCTTAAAAAAAAGAAAATGTTCGTTGTAAAAGAATATACATTCAAAGATTTGGCCACATTTTCACGATTTTTCAGAAATGGCAGACCTACAAGCTCATAGCGTGGCACACAGCTTGTAGATCTGCTATTTTTCAATAGCTAAAGTAATAAAAAATTATTAATAAATAAACACCAACAGGGTTTCCCGTTCAGCATGGGTTAACAGATGTTTCAGGTGAGCTGTGTCGAGATAAATGTTATTAAAATGTCCTCTCTTAATTTTCATTTTAGAGTCGGAAGACGGTCAGTTACGAGCCAAGAGACACGCCGAGTCTTTGAGACTGCTACCAAGTGTATGAGCGACATAGACAAGTCTTTGGTGGCCGACTACCTCACTCATACCGTTACAGTGGCAGAAAAGCATTATCGCATGAAGGAGCCAGACAATATACTGAAGGCCAATCAGCTGCTGGCTAAGCTGGCTGGTGAATCCAGGTGAACATGTGTTACACTTTATGTATCAATAGAATTTATAATACAGTGAAGAAATTGTAGCCATGATCAAACTCCATCATGAACTATATTGTAGGCCAACGGAACTCTGATCTTATACTTTTAAGAGCCCAGAGAACAAAAAAAAGAGAGGGGAAAAAAGGAAGATAAACGTCCCCAGAGCTGAAGGAATCATCAAAAGCCGGAGAACCAAAGGATCTATTATGGCTATGGAGTGAGGAGGTCTTCAGATCTTCTGCTAACAGGCTTTTCTTATGCCTTTTGGCGTAAAGCCTTCCTCAGCGTGTATCTGAGATACTCAGAGATACTCAGATACACGCTGAGGAAGGCTTTACGCCGAAACCTTTTCATTCCAGATTAAACCTGTTAATCATTTGTGTTATCCCCATTATAATTGTCTGAGCAATACCTTAGTAAGTAATTAATAGCTCTTGTAATTTGCTTAATTAAGTCTGTACTGCATATTGATGTCTGGAGTTTGCAAGACTGTAACCCCTTGTGTTTTTCACTCGCCTGAATAGATTATAAACCTGACTTTTTTCCATAAATAAGGTAACTTGTGTGAATAATATATTGGAATTAGAATTAAGTAATACCTCTAGTCCAGACTATACCCCCTTTTGTTTTTCATGAATAATGTAACATACCTAAAAAAAGATACCTCACATTCAATGACATCTCTGCACATCTGCATTGCATTTCAATGTTTAAAGGGATATTTCAATTTCAAAATAACTTTTTGTAATTCATACATCAACTCAGGCTTTTTGTGAACACCCCAGTTTGATGAATCCATCATGATTCAAATTGAGTTTTAAGTTACAATGGGTTTGTATAGGAAGTTTATAGGGCAGCTAAAATTTATATCGAATATCTACATCAATGAAGAACTTATAAACTGGGGTATTCACAAATGCCTGAGATGATAAAATGAACAACGTTTTTTTAAACTGAAATATTCCTTTAATGTGAGTTTAGGGGTTAAGATTAGGGTTTAACAGAGAAGTTCACCCAAAATGTTGAAGCATTGAATTCATGGAGTTTTTGTCGCATTCCTAAACCAATAATTTGATGGTTGGCGAACCATAAAAACTCAATGTTAATAGTATTTGTAGTCTTATAGATAGCATTAGCACAATTTGCACCCTATGGCCAGAAAAGTCATAGATGTATGTGTGTGTGTATATATATATATATATATATATATATATATATATATATAGCATAATAAAATAGATGCCTCAAGTCATTGGCCACTGCAGTTCATTTGAGCGATGTGTCTCCAGTGAAGCTAGGAACGAACCATAGACATAGAAAGGTAGACGTTCTATGTCTATTCATTGACAAGCTGCTGCTAACGCTGTGCTTCACAAGGAATCTCGGGAAAGCTTGCCTCCAGGTTGCCTTCAACATACCCCAGAGCCAAAGGAGGCGTCAACCTTTTTATGTCTATGAGAACAATAATGAAGTCTATGGCCCAATCCACTCCCTTGCTGACTCAATGAGCCCTCACTGACTTAGCTGCGCGTTCATGTGAAGTCTGCGAGGGCTTGAGGGATGTCCCATTTGAAATCGGTAAATCAGTGAGGGCTCAGCCCCGCCCCTTTATGTGCCCTTTGCCAAAGTCAGCATCGATGCTGACTTTGGCAAAGAAATTACCCACAGTTCATAGCGTTACCAGGGGAATGAGGGGGATCCTCCGAACGTCAATCATTTAAGTATGCAAATTAGTTATGTATCGCGGTTAGAATGTCAACAAACACAATAGTGCTTTCTCACTGTTCTCAAAGGGAGACGGAATGGAAGCATAGGCTATGTATTTAATAACAATAATAACTAGAACTGCACTCTGTCGAGTGCATACTTGCTTGTTGCACACTAGTAGGCCATAAATGGCCAACTAATGCGCAAGCAGAGCGGGCAAGTCCTTTCGACCGCTGTAAACTGTCAAATCTCAGTATCTCTGTGAAGGAACGTTTGAAATGATTTATGTTTAGATGTAACTATTTGCTACCTACAGTACCTACTTTATGCATATAAACACCTAGTATTATTAAGTATGGTTCAAGTTTCTATCTATATAAGAAATACTGTTTTATCGTTGTAGATATATTCTGGATCCCTTTTTAGTTTTTCAGAGACAAATAAATCATTGATATGTGTTGATATCCCCCAGCTGTTCCGCCATTTGATGTTTATGCAAGAAAACAGCAAATCTGTGCCTGGTTTGCTGGGACCAAATTACCACAAATGACCATATTTCTTATGTCATCATTAAGAGCTAGTCATACATATACACACCACGTACTCTGGTCCCAGCAGATCAGGCACAATTTGCTATTTTATTTTTACTGATTATGTATATAGTATACGTATGACTAGCTCTAAATGATGACGTAAGAAATATATATAGTATATAGGCATATACTATATACGTATACATATATACTCTATACTCTATACTGTATAAAGTGTGTAGTTGTAAGTTGATTAGCGGTATACTGTGGTTACTTTGCGCCAAAAAACGTGACAGCTGTTCCGCCATTTGAGGCTTACGCAGAAAAACATCAAATCTGTGCCTGTGTTGCTGGACCAAATGACCACAAATGACCATATTTCTTACGTCATCATTAAGAGCTAGTCATACACATACACACCATGTACTCTGGTCCCAGCAGATCAGGCACAATTTGCTATTTTATTTTTTACTGATTATGTATATAGTATACGTATGACTAGCTCTAAATGATGACGTAAGAAATATATATAGTATATATATAGTATATAGGCATATACTGTATACGTATACATCACCCATTCTTGAGATAAGGGACAAAACTTTTTTCAAACTGGATTTTTTTTTTTTTTTAAGATACATTCAAATCAAATGGATGTATTTGTAGACACAGGTCTCAACTACCAATATTGAGAAGGAACAGGTTTTTCGCATAACATTTCTTTCTAAAATGGGACATTTATGCACTTAATACCTGATTCATGTCAACTCCGTCAGACACACTAAAATATTTTTTAATTGAATTTGATAATTTCAACAATAATATAAAGTCCTCAGTTATCTTATACTGGCTTTCAGTAATCAAGTTAAGTAATACAATTATTTTAATATTGTTTTTTTCCAATATCACACTATTATGAAATATCCAATTTCTCAAATCCGTCATTTCAACCTCTATTTTCAATATTATAACATGAAAACCATGTAAAAAAAAAAAAAAATCATCATTACGTATCATTTCAGTTGGTGTTTCAATACATATGCACAAAATATTTAACATCGAATTTTCTATTTCTTTGGAAATTAACAAAAACATCACGGGACGAACGTCTGACGGAGTTGACGAACATCTGACGGAGTTGACAAGTTTAACTGATTTAGGTTCTAGACCACCTAGGATCTTGATTCTGGTGACTAATCCCACATTTTCAAGGATGAGGAATACAGTGGTACTATTTATATTGGCCCTGTGACCATGGCAGCCATTTTCAAAATGGCCGCCACCTGCTGTTATTTTACAATAACTCAAGTTCTACACCACCTAGGATCTTGATGCTGGTGACTAATCATACATTTTCAAGGATGTGGGATACATTGGTACTATTTAGATTTGTCCTGTGACCATGGTAGACATTTTTAAAAATGGCCGCCAACTTTTTGTTATTTCCCAAT
Source organism: Protomyctophum parallelum (assembly GCF_964188405.1). Classification (NCBI taxonomy): domain Eukaryota; kingdom Metazoa; phylum Chordata; class Actinopteri; order Myctophiformes; family Myctophidae; genus Protomyctophum; species Protomyctophum parallelum. The sequence continues at coordinate 130,203 of NC_139714.1, forward strand.
AACTCAAGTTCTACACCACCTAGGATCTTGATTCTGGTGACTAATGCTACATTTTCAAGGAGGAGGAATACAGTTGTACTATTTAGATTTATCCTGTGACAATTGCAGCCATTTTCAAAAATGGTGGACCTGCTATTATTTTACCAATTTAGTCAGGGAATATTATCAGAATAATGTCAAATCTGTGATTACATTTCTTACCAAGAATTTTTTCACCAATGTGTTTGTAAAGGTGTCTACTAACATATCCCACATTGGTTTCTATTGAACCACCCTAGGGGCATTTTTGACAGCTGCTGAAAGTTGGGTACCATACCAAGTGGCTATGGCCAAACTAGGGAGTCTATGGCCAAACTAGGGGTCAAACCCCTTCGGCTAAATTCGGCCATATATCCACTGGCCCAAATGTGCTGACCTCATTTTGTGATGACGGCTATGGCCGTTTTCAGCCCAAGGAGTGTTCTTCGTGCATAGCTAATGCTTGGAATGCATTCAGAATCATGCAAACTCCCTAGTTTGACATGTCACATGCTACTTAAAGCATAATGAACATTTTGCCTTATATAGGTTGTTGATGGTACCCCAACTTTCAGCGGATATGTTAGTAGACACCCTTCCAAACACATTGGTGAAGAAAATTCTTGATAAGGAATTTATTACCAGATTGTATTAATAATCCCCTGACTAACTCATCTTCTAGACCACCTAGATCCGACTTCACCAACAGAGACCCGATTGACACCTAAACAACAAGTTTGGACAGCCCCACCAATTAGTGTTACGGAAAATAGCAAGTGTCTACCCTAGGCCCAGAGGGAGACACAGAACTTTGATGCGGCTCAAATGTTGCACGACTCCTCAAAAAGCTGCCACCAGAGATGAGAGCTGAATTCTGCCGCACAATGCTCTGCGGCCCAGGAGCAACCAACACCATGTTGGAGTTCTCTGAGTGGTTGAAGCACGAGTCCTAGCCATATAGCCTGTGCAAAGGCAAACACCTTGAAGACCTGCTTGAGGTGAACAGTGAGCAGTGAACAGTGAGCGAAAGACTGAAGACAGAAGATCTGCCTTCAGGACTATCAGGCAGGATGTGCAGACACTGAAGGCATCAGTGTCGTTCTGTGTCCCCAGCATGTCAACCAAAGCAATGTTACCAAATCAAAGGAGCCTTCACCTCAAGTCACCTGGGGCTGGGTGAGCAATCGTATCCTGTATCTAGCCTCACAACTAAATACAGACACTTGGCCAGACTGCCGTTTGAAAGGGTCAAACCCTTCATCCTGATTGGGGAAGACCACCCCACCTAATCACACCAACCGAACAAGTGAGGTTGGGGCCTCCAGGTGGGCCAGCAGCCATCTGCACAAGACTGGGCTGGACCCTGCAGGAAAGCAATCTCCAGCCAAGACAATGTAAGTTGACTATAACAGAGCCCCAGAACACAGAGCTCATGAGAAGGATGGAGAAACACTGGCAGGAGGCCACCAAGATACAACGCCACACTGCAGTGGCCAGTGAAGTCAAACTGTGCGTCTTGTGTACCTGAAAGGGACAAGTCAAAGGCCAGAAAGCCCACCTCCTTTTAATGTCCTGTCAGTAGCAACTCAACCTGCAGCTGAAATAAGCCCTGACCCCTCCCAGAGAAAGTTCATCCTTGAAAATGTAATGATTAGTCACCAGAATCAAGATCCTTGGTGGTCTAAAACTTGAGTTATTGGTAAAATAACAGCAGGTTGGTGGTCATTTTGAAAAACAATGGCCTCCATGGTCACAGGACAAATCTAAATAGTACCACTGTATTCCTCATCTTTTAAAAATGTATTATTAGTCGCCAGAATCAACATCCTAGGTGGTCTAAAACTTGAGTTATTGTAAAATAACAGCAGGTGGCGGCCATTTTGAAAAACAATGGCTGCCATGGTCACAGGACAAATCTAAATAGTACCAATGTATCCCACATCCTTGAAAATGTATGATTAGTCACCAGAATCAAGATCCTAGATGGTGTAGAACTTGAGTTATTGTAAAATAACAGCAGGTGGCGGCCATTTTGAAAAATGGCTGCCATGGTCACAGGGAAAATCTAAATTGTACCACTGTATCCCTCATCCTTGAAAATGTAGTCTTAGTCACCAGAATCAAGATCCTAGGTGGTGTAGAACTTGAGTTATTGTAAAATAACATCAGGTGGCGGCAATTTTGGAAAATGGCTGCCATGGTCACCACGAGACAAATCTGTGATGGCCCTATAGCCAAAAATGTTCCTTAAGGCATGCTCTAACTGTGTGCCAAATTAGAATACGTCCCATTATTCAAAAACTATAACTTTATTGTTTTAGGAACACTTTTGTCAACTCCGTCAGATACATGTCAACTCCGTCAGACACAAAACCTGACGGAGTTGACGTCTGACGGAGTTGACAAAATGTCATTTGTTTTCATCTTAACCCTCTGTAGTACAATGTAGCCATTTTGTTTTTGCTTCATTTGTTAGCTAAACCTAACCCTAAACTAAAATAATAAACATTATTTTGGAATTCTTAACAAAGATCATAATAATGTCCTGACGGAGTTGACATGTAAAAGCTGTGACCACCCTGATATCAACATTGTTTGTTTAAAATATCAAACAATTTAATGCTTGTCAGACCAGGTGCTCCACTGTTGCAACAAATACAAACGGGACTTGGAAAAGGCTAAATCTGTCGACAATATTTTCTGATTAATTTAAGACTTTTAAAAAACCTGACGGAGTTGACGGGAGACGTGGGACACACATTTGATATGAGATAACTAATGGAAAAAATAAATTAAAATTATTGTGTATATTGTTTGCTATGTTGTTGACAATCTACTTTAATTTAGTATGTATATTTATGTGATTGTGACAGTATTAGACACTTTTTTAGCAGTTTGAAATTATGACCACTTGCTGGGGACAGGCTAAATACAGGCGTTTTTGGGTACAGTGCCTGCTTTTAACTAATTCAGATGGCATATGAAAACAATTATAATGAAATGAATGGCATAATAATGCACAACTGTATTACATGTAACTTTGCAAGTGCTTTTATTTTTATTAAATTAATTTATTTTTAACAATAATAAGGCTCTTATGTGTGGGACATGTTTTTTCCACTTTTGTCCCTCATCTCAAGAATGAGTGACATATACTCTATACTGTATAAAGTGTGTAGTTGTAAGTTGATTAGCGGTATACTGTGGTTACTTTGCGCCAAAAACCGTGACAGCTGTTCCGCCATTTGAGGCTTACGCAGAAAAACATCAAATATGTGCCTGTGTTGCTGGACCAAATGACCACAAATGACCATATTTCTTACGTCATCATTAAGAGCTAGTCATACACATACACACCATGTACTCTGGTCCCAGCAGATCAGGCACAATTTGCTATTTTATTTTTTACTGATTATGTATATAGTATACGTATGACTAGCTCTAAATGATGACGTAAGAGATATGGTAATTTGTGGTCATTTGGTCCAGCAACACAGGCACAGATTTGATGTTTTTCTGCGTAAGCCTCGAATGGCGGAACAGCTGTCACGACGAAGGAGACCGGGCGAAAATATTACTTGCACGCTCTGCTTGCGCAAGTAATAATAAAGGAAACATGATGAGAAATGACTAATGAGCAAACTAAAAGAATATGGAAATGCAATGTATAATGAATATTATTATATATGAATATTACAACCCCTATCACACAGGAAAGTGTATTTATGAAACGAATAATAAAATGTTCAGCTTAAATACTAAAATAGACGTGATAGACATAAAATATAAAAAGGCCAAGCATGTAGGTAGGCACTGGCTGTGAATAAGGACAGTTTTTATGAAGTGATGCAAAGTGTCATGAATGGCGGACTCATCTTCAAAGTGCTGTCCCATTTCTTTCACAACAATTTGGAGCCCTTGCAGCCTCTCACCCTCAAGCACTTACAGCTGACGTCACTAAAGTCAATGAGGGTCCAGGGCTCAGGGCTTGAGGGAGGCAATTGGGATTGGGCCATATGTGTTTGACAAGGGTTTGACTGGATTGCTGAATTCCTACAATAACCATAATGCTTTGGTGCCCAGCCCAGCCCCTCCTTGTGGAGACGGGGGACGCTGCATGGAGGTATGACTTGTAGTCCAGGTAGGAAGTGAGACCACATTTTCATGACACATTTTCGTCATGAACATGGCGCCATGACTAAAATGTCTAAAAACCACATTGCACACATACAACCCCCAGGAAAGTGTTCCTTGTGTCCTAAATAATTGGAATCTGGTTGCAAAAAGGGTGAAGTGCAGGAGTCCCTTTAGAGAAATTTCTCTAAAAATGCTGCCCACCCAATCAGAAATGATAAATGGTACATAATTACATATATGTTGTGCTATTTTGTTTATATTGCCTAAAACAATATATATATATCCCCCATGAGTGACACCTTTATATTTAGCCAACCATACCATAGGCCTACCAAATAATTCCAGCATTTCAAAATTTGCAAGTAAAATAAAATATCTATACAGGCTCAAAACATGTAGATCAAAGCTTTGAGCTTATAGATCTGCTATATGTACTGTAGTGACAAAGTAGGGCATTCATTTACGAGAATATATACATAGTTAAAATATGGAGATATAACAAATTGCATTTTTAATTAATTGCATTTTTGTGCTTTTCCAAGTGCTCAAAGCACTGTAAAATGGTTCATTCAGTATACATTGGGAGCTGAAGCGACGAACAGTCGACGCCAGCGTCCTCACTTCCCACATTCACACACCAATGGTGGCAAGCTCACACCGACCGACTCATTGGAGGCAATGTAGGGTTCAGTGTCTTGCCCAAGGACACTTTGACATGTGGACAGGAAGAGCCGGGATTCGAACCGCCGATCCAGGGATTATTGGACGACCTTCTGAGCCACAGCCGCCACAGCGACATTTCCTGTGAAAAATGTTTTTACTGTAGGTGTGAAAAACTGAAGCTGTTTATAACCCAACTGACAATGCATGCCTTTATGCAGCTTAGCCTGCTTCTCAGATAAAACACACACGCCAAGCATGCACATAGAATCAATCATTAATCATTCATTCTTCTCCTCTACTTCCATAATTTTGATTCCATATCTAATGTTTTTATGCGTTAACATTTGAAATGTACATTTGTGATTGCATATCTTTCATAAACAACCTTCAACCAGTACTTGCAAGAATATCTCTAACGAAAATACAGTAAAGTAACTGTGTTCTTTTTCTGCAGTGTTTCTATTGTCATCATAGGCCTATATACTCTATATCTGAGCTTCCAACTCAACACAAAACTTTTTCATGTTTAATAAATACATTAAATCTATGCCTGACTTCTTCATATTGGGTGAGCTTTACAAGGTGCTTTGAAATTAATTCTGCACACAAAAACCAACAGACAGACAATGGTTTTGCACAGAATCTAAAAATTGTATCACTCCGGAACACTAAATATACAGTATGCTATATAATATTAACACAATGACATAACTATGGCAGTAGACGTTTGTCAGATAAATTGGAGGCCAACTATGACACACCAACTTTAGGAGAGTTTGAGATAGGCCTATATACTTGATACACCAAACTCTATCTACACAGTATACCTGTAATATATATTCCTATAGGCTACAACGCTACATAATGCATCAGTCATTTTCAACCTTTTTCATGTCAAGGTCCATTATTCGGCATTTGAACCAGATATTTTGCCTCTCAGAAATGATTGTCCTGCACAATTCCATGCTTTATGTTGGTTTATGGGACAACAGGCAAACGTTGATCAAAATATAAATTCTTCTAAATTTACTAATTGTGTAGACTTGATTTAAATTACGTAGCCTAATGTAGATGTTTAACAATGTAACTCTTGAAAGCGTAAAATGTGCCGCTGCAATGTGTACAAAAGAACACACACACACACACACACACACACACACACACACACACACACACACACACACATTCTTACACACATGCACACACACAACATATCTTTGTCACGCAAGCACATGACGAAATGATCAATGCCGCCAATTATTTTCTCTTTCATTTCCATCATTAATCATGTGATGTGTTAACATTTGCAATGTCATTTTGTGATTGCATTCATGTAAACAACCTTCAACCAATATAAAATATGAAATATAAAATACAATATAGCCTATAGCTATAAAACTACATGAACTAACATGATTAGGAAATCAATAGGCCTAAGTACATTTTAAAGGCAGTTTAGTTTTCTGTTAATTTCACAAAATATTAGATGGAATCAGATTTGTTTCTCAGTCAGTCGACTGGTGTAGCCAATTCATCACTTTCCAATCTATAGAGCACATGCCGTCCACAGTTTATATATAGGTCCCATTTGGATAGCATGTAGAGTCATGGTGTAACTAAAAAAACAATGATCATAATTCACTAAGCAAATTGTTGTTTCTGGATAAAGGAAACATTTAACTTGAACTTGGAAAGCCATTTGATTGATTGTAATAACTCCTTTTCCAACAAATATTGTTAGTTTACCCACGATGAAACACTACGTTTACATAAGGAATAATGTTGGCCTCTGATTGGCTAGTAAGCTAATTGGCAAATTGGGTAGCAGTAACGTATGCAGCAGTCAGAAGACTTATAACAACAGTCAACAAGCAAAGCTTCACATGTTTCACTGCTCGGTTGAATGCTTGATTCTGTTTGGTCAATCACTATAGTATAGACCCTCTTCTTATGACTTTATAACCTGTGTGAATGAGACCTGTATGTTAATTGTGTCAATGAGATTTCGTTTGAAATCCTTAATTAATTTGGACCACAATCCCACATGCGAACATGGATGGTTGACTGCTTCATTTGAACACATTCTTTGTTCTGACGGTCCATCGCTCCGAAAATACACGCTGGAGTTAATTATGTTGGCATAGCTATAATTGTCCTAATAGGCATAAACAACATGGATCAACATCAGGTACAATGATTGTTTATAATCTGAAGTGTCTCGCTATAGGCTATATTTTACGCACTGGAGCGCATCTGTTTGAGCCTGCACTGTTCAATGTAGTGGTTGTGAAAGCTCGTTTGGATATTAAACCTATTAGGCTACTTTATCTCAGAATCCTGTGGATTCAGGGAAACGTCTATGTTGGCTGGTCAGTTATAAAGGTATATCCTGCATGAGGTCCGTGAACCAGAGAACACAATAATAACACAATAAACACATGCTGGAGAAAGCAGGCAAATGCATGCTTCAGCACCACAGG
>NC_139714.1:140000-207500 GCF_964188405.1 Protomyctophum parallelum
AATCTTAAATTGAGTAGCCCTGCATAAACACACATTGATTAATATTTTTGTAAATTTAAAATCTTCATTAAATGTTAAATGATGTGTTCATTTCCTTCTGGGAGCAGTAAATCAATTGCTCCATCTAGGCCTACTGGTGGAGTGAATCATCTACATCTATAAAATAACACGCACACAACAATTGTGTTTAACTCGATCGTTTGCACCTGTGTCTTTTCTGCTGCAGTTCAGCGAGCGAGCACACACTGACTTGAGTGAGTAAACCTTTATATTATGTATTCTTTATCTGGCTGTTATTGGTCGACAAAAGTCACAAAGTAGTGGATCAGTTTATTCTGTTCGTCGTTTGACAACATGAAGAGTTGCAGTTGTGTGCAGTCTAGTGTTGTCTGTTGTGTAATGCTGTGTTGTGATGTAGGCTAATTCAGTTGATGAACATTGTTTTAAATCATGTTTAGATAAATTATATCCATATATTACGTTTGTTTACTTAGAGTGTCTGTGTTTACAGACGTCATCTTTGTTTTGTACTACGTATGGCTGGCTGAGCCATGGTCATATAGCCTCAATGACTTTTAATGGAAACGTACATAATCAATTGCATGGACTATAGCGGACCCAGCTGGCCTTTTAAGGATGAAGTCTGAACTGATGATTCATAGATCAACGTAGAACTGGGACAGAAACAAAATACAATATATCAATCATAAACAGTTCAAATCTCAGGCACATAATACATTTTTCCATACATCACTAAAGTAGGCTACATTAAACAGCATTCTGCATATATTCAACATCCACATAACCAACAAACTTCAGCCACACCATTTGTGTGCTGTCTGTTCCAAGCCTTCTCTGTACTGAGGCAGCATTTCCTTGTTTTTAACCCCAGTGCCACAGCTGAGCTGAGTCCCAATCATCTGATTCTCATCAGCTGTGATCAGTTGTTGGCACACTTCCTGTTCCAATGCCTCACAACACTGAATATATTTCCCCACATACCTGCATGCATGCCCCACCCAGTTATTATGTACAGTATGTGTCCCTGTTATGCCCGTATATGGGTATTTCTGTATGTGTCTGTATACTAGAGACACATACGTTGGGCACTGGACGACTTGGAATGATTGCATTTCTTCATGTGTCTCTCTGTGTCCCTTTATTCACACATGTCCAGACAGTGTCCCTGTCCAGACACCGGACACTGCATTCCCTGTGGGGGTGTGGAACGCTTGTGTCAAATTTGAAGTCGGTTCCCGAGTTACATGGATTACACACGTACAGAGACTGGGAGGCGTACTATCATCCGACAGAGCATTGAAGGAGCAATGCTCCGAGGTGCGCTGCGGGTCGGGAGAGGGTTGCGGTTAGGTTTAGGTGTCTGCCCCGGGGGAGGTTAGGGTTAGGGTGAGGGAGGAGGTAGGTTGTCGTTCGGACCAATGCTCCGTCGGATGAAAGGCATGCACTCACAGAGACTTGGGGCTGTATTTTGCGTGTCTTAAGTACCAGGTCTTATTCCCTAACTTGAGTAAACTAAAGACCTGGAGGCGTGGTCAATGCTCTTTGGCCACTCAGAATAGCCAAATGGCATTGATCTTGCTTGTTGCAGACTGAAAGGAGAATGGAGAAGTGTCAGAGGCAGAGATATTTAAAGGCGGAGTCAAATCACCCGATTGGCTGCTGCAAATTGCTAGGATTTGAGAACAGATAATGATGAGCCATGATAGTGCTTTAACTTTTTTAACCGAGCCGGCGAAAAATCCAATATGGCGGTCATTTTTTAAGATGGCCGACAACCATGGGTGCGGCCGACTCGAGACCGGGCACTGCACTCCCTGTGGGTGTGTGGAACGTGTGTGTCGAATTTGAAGTCGGTGGGGCGAACGGTTCTCGGGTTACGTGGATTACAGATGTACACATGCACACAAAATTCGTGCAATATAGCAGATCATTGGAACGGTTGTTCGCTTGGTGATACAAGCGTGAAATTTGGCATGAACATGCCTCTGGGTCACCTCTTTAACTTTTTTAACCGAGCCATCCAAGAATCCAATATGGCGGTGCTATTTCAAGATGGCCGCCACATCTAAATGTTAGCCTATGTCTACATTTCTTACAAATTTTAGGAAACATTTCACCATTATAGATCGATAGATAGATAGATTTATTAAATTTCTTTATTCTTTTTTGCTGATGTTATATTTGTTTCTTCCAGTGTCTAACATGGCAAACCCCATGGGTTTGGTGTATGAGTTGGCCCGTTTCAACAAGATCCAGCACCAGTACAAGATGCTCAGTGAGGAAGGCCCCGCCCACTCCAAGGTAACCACCCCTTTAAGACCTGGAACCCATCTGTGTCACCTTCCACTTTCACCATTATTTAAAGGTTTAGCTGTTGAAAAAAATGCAGATCTTCAAGCCCTACTCCAAGGTAACACACTTCCAACCTAAACCCAGGGGGGCAGTCAGCCAGATATTTCGTGAAGCCTCATTTGAAATCGGTAGTTCATATATGTTGTGGCGCTGGACTGGACCCAAAAAGCCCCATAGCTCCATAGAGGCCCATGTATTTTGGCCCAACTTCACCTAGACTGTATTACCTTAATAAACATGGTCATGAATACTTTCTTCTTCCAGTCACTAGTTTAAAGTCTCATTTCTAATGTCATAATATTCTTTTTGGAAAATTATGGTCCCATTAATTAAAAAAATGACCATAAAGAAAAAAAAACATTGCGTATGTTCTGAGGGGCGTGGCTACCGTTACAGTCTATGATCGGGATTCCCCTCCCACTCGAGTCAAAATAAAAACCAACGGAGAAGAAGGGGGGAAGTCCCGCCTCGTTGTCTGGGCAGCCAATGGCCAGCTGGTCCAAAACGGAGCCAGCCAATGGCCAGCTGGTACCAAACGGATCTAGAAAGATGGCGATTTACAGTGCAGGAATAACAGGCTTCATTTTACGTCCATGTTAGACCCGGCGAACGCTTTGTCCATATTTTTTACAGTCTATGCCTAAACCACGATGGAATAACCATGACATTTTAATCAACAATAATTTCTCATTCAAATCATCAAACATTGGACCATAAAAATGTAGTTGCTTTTTAGCACGTGACGGATATGACGATCAATATGGCTGTACTGCTGAAACGTTTGTCCTTTTCTTATTGTAAAGACATGGAGAAGAACTTAAATAAACTCACTCACTCTTGTCACTCTGAGTGCGTCCCGGCCCATTATACAATATAAGGTAACCTGACACCTTGTTAGTCCATTGCTTTAACCTCTTAAACCCCAGGGGGGGTCCAGGAGGTAAAAGTTGGAACCTGAGACCTTGACCAGCCCCATTTACCCGCTGAGAGCTGTTAATGAGGTGGACAGCCTCTGCCCCCACCGGCAGGGAATTGGGGCATTAATCTAAGGTTATCCTACAGTATCTGTCACTCCAGTGCATGTGAGAAAAGATATATTTTTTCTCCTCCTTGTGGTAACAGATCTTCTCAGTGCGTCTCACTCTGGCGGAGCACATTGTTAACCCATTTTGACCTTTGATTTGATTTGACTTTTGATTATAAAATGTCTTCTAAATCCTGACACATTTTCACGATTTTTCAAAAATAGCAGACCTACAAGCTCGTAGCGCGCCACTCGTTGGTACCAGATCATTAATGTCTCCTCCTTGTGGTACCAGATCTTCTCAGTGCGTCTCACTCTGGGGGAGCAGCATTGGGAGGCGGACGGCACCAGCATCAGGGAGGCCCAGCACACTGCTGCTAGATCCGCCCTGGCCGAGACCACCCTGCCCAAACCTACTGACAGGCCCCCCCGAAACACGGGTACCCTAACCCACCACCCTGCCTACACCCACCGCCAGAGCTGGTCCCTTAGAGCAGTGTTTCCCAACCTGTGTGCCGCGGCACTTTAGTGTGCCGTTTGATATGTCCAGGTGTGCCGCCTGATTTGTCATAAAGTAACACTAACACTTCTCCTAAACCGAAAGCAATATTATAGCTACTAGGCTGCAGGCTTCCTATTGCTGCGTCGTTGTTGTCACACGTCTAACCATTAGACGTGCGAAAACAACGATGGAACAATAGACTCTAACGACCCTCGACCATTGAAATGTTCATGCTAAAGAGATGCATCCAGAAGACGTTTGCCAAAATAGCATTGATGTCAAGCGGACTGACCTCATGCTTCCTTCTATGCATGAGGAGTCCAAGCTGCTTCTTTTCACCTGACAGGAGAGTTTCCCCGGCCGGACGTAGCGCTTGGAAGGAACACGTTATTCCGACAGTTCCCCTCCATCATGCGCCCCGGCTGACCAGGGGGATGTAGTTTAGAGACCAGGATTAATGCATGCTTTTTGTGAAGGTACCTACCCTACCCCCAGGGTTTCCTGGGCAATGTTATTGGCATGGTGCCGCGCCATGCTTGAAATACATCGCGCCATGCTTAGCTGCAAAAAAGCTGCAGTGCCTCCCCACTCCCCAGTGTCCCTCCAGTGCCTCCCCAGTGTCCCCCCCAGTGCCTCCCCAGTGTCTCCCCAGTGTCTCCAATAGCAATACAAGAGCAATAATACAAATTAATATTACTTACTTTATTAATCAAACTAATTCATTAATTGAATTAATTAATCAAAATGTTCATACATACTCTTTTGGTGATCACTTATCACCGTGGTGTAGTTTTTAAAGTGTTGGAAAACTACACCATTACGTCAGTCGCGGTGATGATCAGCTATCACCGCGGACACAGACCCATCTCTCCGTTTTTACTATCAGACAAGTCTTTTCACTCTGGTGTCTGTGACATTATGGACACTGCTAAAAATCTAATAGATCTAAAACCACATATTACACACATAAAGACCCCCAGGAAAGTACCCGGGGGTATTTGTAACCATTAAATCATTGTGCAGCTATTTAGAGACAGATTATTCACACTTGAAGATTTTTCCTCTCATCCGCTAAAATGGAGGGGGACCACTTTGGATGACGTCCCAACCTGTGGAGCGGTGCGCTCGGTTATGATATCATTAATGTTCCGTCCTGTGACTAATCTCCGTCCTGAGCGCTGAGCGTAACTATTTGATAGGACGGAGACCTCCGTTAAGGCCACTCAGGGTGTTAAAGGACCACTTCACCACTTTACAACCTATCTTCATATAATAGGTCCTCACTAATAATCATGATAAAATTGCACGATTTTTATCTACTCAGTCTGTGTCTCATAGGAGGGCTGTGGGCAGTTTAGAAACCGTCTTCCAGTGACATCATCATTAGGCATCATCATTAAACAAGATTTTTTTATAATTTATTTTAGATTTTCATTATCGTGAGAACAATGCCTTCCATTTTCACATTGCAACTTTTCAGGACTAGAAAGCCTGCAGTTTCTATTAGCTTGTATGCCCCATCGATGATGTCACTGGAAGACGGTTTCTGAACTGCCCACAACCCTCCTATGAGACACAGACAGAGTAGAAAAATTTGCGTCATTGTTTCATATTATTAGTGAGGACCTATTATATGAAGATAGGTTGAAAAGTGTCCCTTTTAAGCAAAGTAATATTGTTACAGTCAGGGACTTGTGGTCCTGGAGAGAGAAAGAAGCTCAGGGTTCAGGCGAAACGGGACAGGAAAATGAATGCATTCTTTGTTTTTGATGCCTTTGGTACTCAAATAAATGTAATCATCAGCTTCATTCTGCATAGACAATATGTTCATCCCATCCCATTAAAATAATTAACTTCCTATTTATCGCTATCATGATAAAAACTCTTCAAGGTTTTTTTTCATTATATTTTTATATAATACAATCTTAGTGTTTGGTAGTAATTTGGTGGCTCCCACATTACAATATCTTTGAGGTTGAGAATCACTGTTGAGAACCACTTCTCTAAATAGAGTCGTGTGTGTCTGTGTGCGCGTGTGTGTGTGTGTGTGTGTGTGTGTGTGTGTGTGTGTGTGTGTGTGTGTGTGTGTGTGTGTGTGTGTGTGTGTGTGTGTGAGCGCGCTCGACGCTTGTGTGTGCGTGCGTGCGTGCGTGCGTGTGTGTGTGTGTACAGAGCTCTCTCCCCAGTACAGGCCTTCCGGTCGTGTGGGAAGAAGAAGCGCTCGTCCACGTCCGTGAGCTCAGACCCCCCCCCTCCTCCCCCCAGGGAGCTGAGGCTGGACCCCCCACACCCACACCCCGGCCTGCTTAGCAACCCTCTACAGCCAGGTAGGTTTTTTGATTCATTGGAATTGCATTAACCCATTTTAGACCTGACGACGATTCTACAAATGTCTTCTAAACCCTGACAGTTCTTTGAAAAAACCCTTTGTTTCTATGTCAGTGGTTCTCCAACTATTTCATGTCAAGGACCCCTAGAATTATCTGTATTTGGCCGCCGACCTCCCATCTGAAAATATGTAGTTCCAAGGACCCCCCCCCCCCCCCAGAAGCAAGGATTTGAGTTGGAGACGTTCGCGCTGAAAGAATATATATTCAAAGATTTGCGCCACAATTTCGAAAAATTGCAGACCTACAAGGTCCTTGGAACAACATATTTTCAGATGGGGGTCGGTGGCCAATTACATATAATCTTTGGGGTCCTTGACATGAAAATGTTTGAGAACGACTGACATAGAAACATGAGGTTTTTTTTCAGAAATGTTTCATGATTTGCCTGATTTATTCTTTGTCGTACACGTGTCCCATGCTGAAAATGTCTGATCTACAAGCTCACAGCGCGTTGCGGATACCTTCTGTAGATACAAAATCACAATGATTTGAGATCATCTCAGATTTGTGGGTGTTTTACAAAAGCACTGACAAAAGTTGACCAGATGATGGCTCTGTTGGCTATTCTATTTGTGTGTGTGTGTGTGTGTGTGTGTGTGTGTGTGTGTGTGTGTGTGTGTGTGTGTGTGTGTGTGTGTGTGTGTGTGTGTGTGTGTGTGTGTGTGTGTGTGTGTGTGTGTGTGTGTGTGTGTGTACTGGATCTCTTCTGCAATATGGTTACATCAAAGTTATATTACCCTTATGCAGAACGAATCAAATCAATGTAATTTATTCTTTTTTTACTCCCTTTTTTGTTATTTTGTTTTATATTGTGTGTGTGTGTGTGTGTGTGTGTGTGAAATAATTCTATTGATGATGGTATACCAAATTTCTATTGCTCAATGACAAAGCTGATTGATTGTTGAATAACTTGATGATATGCAGGCTAGTGAAAGCCAAACTGGATGGTGAAGGTAAGACTGGATTAATTGTAATTGGGATCTGGGTTCTGTTGTCGGGCAGAAACCAGCAAACTCCAAAATGTTCATTTTTCCCTCGTCACTTCAGTGTTGCACCCTGAGAATAGGCGAAGTACAAGCTCACAACGCGTTACAGAATGCGACCGATGTGAGTTTGTAGGTCTGCTATTCTGGGCACGAAGTAGCATAAATTAGGCTTTTTTGCCTGTAGCTGGGAAAGCAGGCATTCTGCACGATAACAGGACAGGTGGGCACCAAAACAATCTGAGCACTATGTACGACTGGGCACAAAAAACAGCTGGGCACAAACATCTGGGCACAAGGTACAACTGGGCACAAACATCTGGGCACTAGGTAGAACTGGGCACAAAGGCCCAGGCCGTAGCGTAACGGTCTGGGCACCGGACTGGTGATCCAGTCGCGGTGTGCCACGGGTTCGACTCCCGGACCCGACACGGCCTTTACCGCATGTCATCCCCCCATCTCTCTCCCGTTTCCTGTCAGCCTACTGTCTGTCCCTTAAAAAAAAAAAAATCAATAAAAGGCGTAAGCCGCAAAAAAAATATCAAAGAACTGGGCACAAAAAAAACCCTGGGCACTAGGTAGCCTGGAAAACCAGACAAATTGCCATTGCAGAAAAAAAAGGAAATTGCCATCGGCAGATTTGGTCCAGAACTGCTCAGTTGTTCCCTCCGAACTGTCAATCAGGGCACAGTGTGCAAATATGGAGCAGGTTTATTAGCATTTATTTTGTTAATCCGTTCACTTGGAGGCCAAGGTCTGAGAGACCTTGAGCCCTGGGGTTGAGAACATCTTCGCTTGGTGCTACGTGTCTAGAGTTACTCTTGGACTAAGACCATTTAGTCTTAGTCCTATTTTGTCTTCTGAGATTTAGTCTTAGTCTAGTCTCAGTCGACTAAATATCAGAAACCTTAGTCGACTTAGTTTTTAGTCTTTGTCAACACAATTAACACTGCTAAAAGGGGTTTTGCTCCAGCCTGATATGATTTACATCATATCAGTATGAGTATATTGTCTGAATCAACTTTTTTGTGTTTGTTTACGTACTAAAAGAGTGACTTTGAGAGCTGTTTCAGCGTACAATGTAAGTCAATGAGGAGCATATTTTGAATTATCAATTTCTTTTACATTTCTTGTCCACATTTGTTACATCATGGCAAGGTATCTTACAAAACCCAAACCTCTTCAAATGTGGTCTCATCCTTTAAAGAACCATGGTTACTGAAGTAACCCACAGTTTCTACACTGTAAATCCCTGGAACATGTGACACGTTTAAAACCTAAACACCAGTGTGTAATAATAAAATGCCAAATGTTTATTAATGGTCATAAAATTTCACTCAAACACCTCACAAGAACACCTATTGTTCAAATTATAAACACCTATATGACTGACTTTGATTGTAAAAACGAAACACGTTTATGTGTTTAAAAAGTGTTACAGGCGATTAAACATGTTCTTCTGTTTATAATCTAAACACTGTGACACGTTTAAAAAGTGTTACAAATAAGTGTTTATAACTTAAACGCTTGGGTTTAGTGTGTAACGTAGTTGTCTGTTTTCCAGGTCTTTTCCAGGACTCCCAGACAAAACGGAACATTACGGTGGAAGACGAGGGATCTGCAGTGATGGGGAGAGAGACAAAGCGGAAGAAAGGAGGAGAGGCAATGAGAGAGGGTGTACAGGATGATGTTGGTAATGAAGGCGGAGAAAAAAAGTATTTGAGGAAACAATAGAGGTGGTAGAGGAGAACTTTTTGAGCAAAGGTGGAGAGAAGAAGAAGAAAAGAAAATATACTACTATAAGCCCTCAATGGGGGTTGGGTTTTTGTGCTAATTCGCTTATTTCCATCGAAATAAGTAGTAAAGTGTGCCGCTCGGGATACTATTTACATTTTGAAGAGAGGATATACAAAAAATATTGATTTTTGAGCGATGGAAATAAGCGAATTAGCATAACAGCCCATAGCCCAATTCAATTCAATGCAATTTATTGAGGGCTTATAGTAGGGGAAATAGCCAATAATGCACTCATACAAAATAACACCTGGACCTCTTTGGTGGGGACGTAACAACTACAAATAAAGGTAAGAAAGCCTTCTAGCATGGAATTCTCCTTTAACAAATACTGTACACTTTTTGGAAAAGGTTTTTCCTCCTTATATAATAATAATACCTGATGATCATGTTTTATTGTGTAAAAGATGGAGTTAAAGATGGAGTGGCACTCCATCTTTAAATTCACTGCCAGATGAAATACATAAATGATCGTGCAGTAATTGCAGACAGCACACACCCACAGACACCTGGAGAAGTTACACAATAGCTACTTTCTATTTCTCTGTCAATCTAATCATGCCAGGGGAGTGGATACCCATTTTCCAGGCAAAGGCTGCAAAGCTCAACCGAGGTGACTCTTGGCGTTTGGAGTTTGACCATAGTATTGTGCTGAACAAACCACCTCTTGGCTGGAAACAATGTGAAAAGGATTCATTTGCATGGTCCGTGGCCTATGTACTTTCTTATTTTGTGTGTGTGTGTGTGTGTGTGTGTGTGTGGGTGTGTGTGTGTGTGTCAATATGTACAGCATGGTCATATGCATTTTTGTCAATAAAAACGTTCCCAAACGTTTCAGGATGTGACTCCCCAGAGGACCCCCTGACAAACACTTAGGCATTCAAGTTTGACATGGGTATTCACAAACTATAAGCTATCAGCTATTTTCACAATTTGGCCAATTTGGTATTAAATAGTAATTTCATTGTAACTGTATAAATGTGCAGATATCTTGTATGCACTAGCTTACTGTATTTTGTATATTTATATATTTTTTACTGTTGAGTGAGAAAGCAATGTTACACATTAAGCTGTAATCCCCTGGAGACCCCCCAACATAATGTGGGGGTCCCGACCCCCAGTTTGGCAACCATTAAAATCATGTATCAATAAAACAACAACAAATGCATTGATCCACCACGCCCTCTCTCTTAAAAAGGTTCAGCTGCTCCAAGTGCAGGAGAAGTTGGCCGTCGGGCCGGGCCATGGTGATGTTCTACATGCGCCTTACGGGCCGCCAGGGAACCGTCAAGGTGAGGCCTCTACGCCAGAACTGCAGGCAGTGCAGCGACGCCCCGATGGAGGAGCCGTGCTTCAACCCCGCCAGCATCAACGTCCTCCTGGATCACCTGATGGAGAATATCGGGGTCAAGTTCTACGATGAAATGCCAGCCAAAAAGTACAAAGAGCCCTTCAAAAGTGAGCTCAACGGCCCCCATGAGGAGTCCCACTGTGAGGCGTGTGAGCAGGGTGTGTGCATCAGAGGATTCTGATGGGCATACGATAGCCTAAGCAGCCGTAGCTTTACAACTGGGTCCCAAAGTCATTACACTGTGGAACTCATCTGCTAAATGCCTACATTGTGGGCTAAAATAAACGAGGACTTTAGAACTAGTATGCCTGATGTGTTAAAGCTACAGTAGGCACACCTTAGTTCTCTGCTTGATCAGATGAGGTGACACATTTAATATCGACCTTCAGGTAAAACAAATCGTGTCAATACCCAACACAGGATCAGGTCAAAGGTCATGACTCGACACCTAGACACAGTATATGTCTCAATAAGAGGAGCAGGGAGACCAAATACAAACGCCCTAATTGTATAAGTTATATTAACATGTTCTACCATACAGATTGGACAACATGACCATATATTCATATAGATACAGTACATATAGTACAGCACTTTGAGGAGGAGGAGGCCAGACACACGATGCAAACATGTATTTGAAAAGGTACAGGAAACCAACGCTTCCATCAAAACGTTGGTTTGCTGTCCCTTTTTAACCACATGTTTGCATCGTGGCTAAGAGTTGTGCATCATTGATGTTGGCCAGAAACCTGTCTCTGGCAGACACCTCTTATCTGTTACATTTTTCAGTTTTTCGTTTTCGTAATTTAACAACCTAATTGGTCATACAACAGTGTCACAAAAGCATCAAAAGTAGCAGATCCACAAGCTCAAAACACGGCACAAATCAACACTTTTTGCTGATTTTGGACATGAGGTTTCCACCCGACAGACAGTATATGTTGCATGTTGTGTGCAGCTTTAAACTAACAACACTGTGATGAATGACACCTACAGTAAACACACACAAAACCTCACTATTTGCTGGGTTTGAAGGAGCACCCTGCACCCTGTTGAATAAAAGGCTCCACTGCCTTCCTTCTACCTGTTACCAGTCCTTCTCCTGAGAGCCTACAGGCTTGAGGTCATTTTGCTTAAAGGAAAGATATAACTGGTCCTGATTATGTAAATTAAATGTTTCTTTCAGGTCCTGGAAGCTCAATAGTACCCTGTTTTAAAAGAGTACAATATGCAGAGCCGCCATTCTCAATACAACCTCTAAACCTGTAACCTTTATTGAGAATTTTGACAGTAAAGATGTGATAGAAACACAATGTCTTTATCAGAACTCAGAAATAACATGCATTAACTGTGAAATTCCAAAGATGGATGATCATATCAAAGGTTATGACAGTGTTGCAAACAAAGATCAGCTGTGGAATGTTGTGTCATTTGTCTCATACATGCCTCTTAATTCTCAAATGCAAAACTATAACTGTCTGAGAACTAAATCCTCGTTAAGGACAACCATGAGATCCTTCCTGCAAGTCCTAAGTCCTGTCGACTGTAGTCAAGACATGTTCAGTACATTTTATGAAGAAAAAACTAAACAAGTCCATACATACATGTTAAGTATGTACATGGTAAGTATATTTTAGATTATAATTTGCGCTACTGAATACCTGAACTGAACTTCTTCTTCATTCAATATCCCACAATACAAAATCCCAAAATACAAAACCTAGTGCCTTTATACCAAGGGGCAGTCCCAATAAAATTAAACCACTATAGTGGTAAGAAAGGGAACTTTCAATCACTGATTATTCACATTAGAATAAGATGAAACAAAACAGACCATTACAAAATAAAGAGAAGGCATGGATAAGAGTTAAATTCTAAATGATTTTTCACACTGGCATTGTGACTTGTGACCATTTCTGCATCAACTAATAAAACAATATCGGTGGTTTCTAACAGTATTTATCCATTTCTATTTTCTATAATGTCCAGAGTTTAATCTAATTTATATAAATGCCTGTATCGTATTAGAATTGGAGAGGGTTAATAATAGCGACAAAAACAATGCCATCCAAGACATTTCGACAGAGAGACTTACAGCTACAGTATATCTTGCCCCTTATCCCTAAACGTATTCACCAATAGCTAAAATGGCTGATCTACAGGTTCACAACATTTGGATGTAGATTGGCTAGGTGAACTATTTTAAAATAGTAATGGAAAATAAGTTTAGGGATAAGAGGTAAGGGCAACTTTTTGATTGTGAACAGGTTTTTTTAAACATCAAGTTTGCTGAATTTCTCATTCATCCATCCATTTTCAACCACTTTTCCAGAGTCAGGTCGCAGGGGCAACGGTGGACTTCATCAAAGTAGTCATCAGCGAAGCACAGCATTTGGTTGACGGCGCTGAGGATCAGGATGTCACCGCTCTGGTCCAGCTCCAGACTGTAGTTCTTCACAGGAACCACAGGACAGAGGAACGCCCAGACGCTGGCTCGCCTCTTGGGCCTGCAGCAACACAGCTGGACTTTAGTTTAGCTCAATGCTTCCCAAACTGAGTGTCCCCCAAATTATTTCCAGGGGTCCCCAGATGATTAGCTTAATGTGCAACATTGTTTTCTCACTCAATAGTACACACACCAACATAAAGTGTATACAGGTCATCTGCACATTTACAAAGTAAATACCAAATTGTCAAATATTACGTAAGAAAAAGGCAAACATTGTGAAAATAGCTGATCTACAAGCTCACAACGCCTCACAGTGCATAGGTGTAGCATAGTTTTCACACTATTTATCTGTGTGGAACCGGGTCAAACTAAAATAATGTAATGCCTGAACTCCTACAATTCCAAGAGCTTGTGCAGGATGTTTTGAAGGGAAGATCGCTTCACTTCATGAAGGGGGGGGGGCTCCGATATTTCCCTCTGGACATCGTTATCCAGGGGCCTGGAGTGGAGCTGGCCGAAGGATGCCTTGTGTTCGGCCCAGCCGCCGCGGCGAGGACAATCAAATCCAGCTGCTCCACTTTATTAGTGGGGAGGCCGGGACTGTCGGCTCGGGAGGCGGGGACAGTTTCATCCAGCTCCCACATCCTAGAGGGGGGCTAATGGGTGAAATTCATCTCTCTACTCTCTCAACAAGGGAGATACTAGCAGAAAATGGTCTGCCTCACTACTAAACATAAACTACATTATAATAAATGTAATGCAACAAAACTCTTATCATAACCGCAACAGAATTAGAGCAAGTATGGCCATATATTCTAACCCTAACCACCAGTATAGTTACTTATCACTTGGACATTTGAGTGATCTGCATTTGTGAGTGATCTGTAAGTGATCTGTAATCTACAAAGACTTGTTCAATAACACTTTGAAATGTGTCTGTATTTGTGCGCAATGAACATTTGAATGTTGTCATATTGTCATTTTGTTTTCCTGTAATCAGTGTGTCATTGAAAATGAGAACTTGCGCTCATTTGGCCTTCCCTGAATAAATAAAGCTGAAATGAACATTATGCACGTGCCCACACACACACACGCACGCACACGCGCGCACACACACACACACACACACACCCGTAGTCGTGCACAGCATACATTTTATATGCTTCAGTTAAGATAGTGAAAGTTAACTTCCCGTTAAGTCCTTTATCCTATATTGTCGCCGTAAAGAATGTAAACCTGCGTGAACATTTTGTGTAGTCTTTAGTGTGGATGTCTGACAAAGAACTCCATATATGGGAATAAAAGGACTATTAGTAGGGCTATTAGTAGTTAGTGCCGCGGAGAGGGCTGTGTTCACCTTCACCCTCTGCACTCTGATAGTAAGAAAAAAAGCATACCAGTGAATTAAGTATGGATCAGTTCCAACTGTACCATTTTTGACACTATATAGTAGGCTATATCAGACTGTATTGTATTGAAAGCTGAAGAAAATTCTAAGAATAGCACCCTTGCGCATGATTCTTATTTGACTTATCTAGGTGTTTTGTAATTAAGTGGACCAGTGACAACCCCTCTGTACCGCAATCCTTTTTATAAGCAAACTGACACCCGGGTTGAATTTATCTTTTATAACAGTATTCTTTCAAGTGGACGGACAGACGCACACACAATCCTGTTAACTTTGAAAGCCAATGTTAGCCAATTAGGATGGAATTATGAAATATCGGACAGATCCGTCTTGAACACTTGACTATAGAGATAGGCATCATATGCTACTGTAACGATTTGCAGGATTTTTGGACAGAATCTGGAGGAGTAGCCTAATATATAAAAAAATGTTTTACAAAAATCGGCCTCCTGGTGGTGCTATAACAGGCCGTTCATCGTTGGCATCCATTCCAGGGAGTGTGTGTGCAAAATTTGGCATCGACCGGATTAACAGTGCCGGAGCTGTTAACAGACGGACATTATTAATATTATTATTATTATTATTTACAGGCGGGCGGACGGACCGTCACGGACGGACGGACGGACGGACGCACGCACGCACGCACGCACGCACACACACACACACACACACACACGGACGGAGTGCAAAACATAGGCTACTCTCTCCCCATGCCTTCGGCCTGGTGGAGATAAATCTATTAGGTCACACAATCTGGCAACAGTGCACTGCCTGCAGTGCTTATATTAAAATGCAGTAGGCCTACAGTACGTGTGTGTGTGTGTGTGTGTGTGTGTGTGTGTGTGTGTGTGTGTGTGTGTGTGTGTGTCAATATACAGCATGGTCATATGCATTTTTGTCAATAAAAACAAAAGTTCCCAAACGTTTCAGGATGCGACTCCCCAAAATAAGCATATTTGAACTGAGGACCCCCACCCTGACAAACACTTAGGCATTCAAGTTTGACATGGGTATTCACAAACTATAAGCTTGTTGATCAGCTATTTTCACAATTTTTGACAATTTGGCCAATTTGGTATTAAATTGTAATTTCATTGTAACTGCATAAATGTGCAGATATCTTGTATGCACTAGCTTACTGTATTTTGTATATTTATATATTTTTTACTGTTGAGTGAGAAAGCAATGTTACACATTAAGCTGTAATCCCCTGGAGACCCCCCAACATAATGTGGGGGTCCCGACCCCCAGTTTGGCAACCATTAAAATCATGTATCAACTAGAAAAAGTGCCCTTCCGGGCACAGGTCTCCACCAGGATTTCTTCCTCAGCCTAGTGGGAATATGCTTGCACAGTTTCATCGCAATCGGCCGCTGCGTTGAGGAGTTGTGGCGATTTGTACAAAGCGGGCTACTCCTGAAAACTGTAGGAGCCAATCGTGGCCAATCAGGATGGAATATGAGAAATCAAACAAACCTGCCTTGATCACATGACTATGGAGATCATGTGTACCGATTTGCGTGAAATTTGGATAAAATCTGAAGGAGTAATAATAGAAAATGTGTTTTACATATGTCGGCCTCCTGGTGGCGCTATAAAGAGCAGATGTGAAAAATTCCAGGCAAAGGTTTTTCCTTGGCCTCTAGGGAGTTGGCATACAAAGTTATCCACAGATCCGTGCAGTTAGAGGTAAAAACACTTTTCGGCCAGTTATAGCGCCACCTTGAGGCTGAGTTGAAATTGTTGATGTGGCATTTTGTCCTCGGCCTAGTGGGAATGTGGGTGCACAATTTCACGGAAATCACGCGATGTGTTCATGATTTGCAGCATTTTGTTTGAAACTGAGCACTCCTGTGAACTTTGGAAGCCAATCTTAACCAATCAGGATGGAGTGTGAGAAATCTGAAAGACCGGTTTCGTTGAATGGCTCTAGAGAGACTGTGTACCAATTTGCGTGATGTTTGGACAAAATCTGTAGGTGTGCAAAACTTGTTTTGCACAAAGCGGCCTCCTGGTGGCGCTATAACAGGCCGTTCTGGAAAGTTTGGGGCAGAGGTTCATCGTTGGCATCCAGGGAGTGTGTGTGCAAAATTTGGCATCGACCGGGTTAACGGTGGCCGAGATTAGCTGGTCACGGACACACGGACGGACGGACGGACGGACGGACACACAAACGGACGGACGGAGTGCAAAACATACTCTCCCCACATGCCTTCGGCCTGGTGGAGACAATAAAACAACAACAAATGCATTGATCCACCACGCCCTCTCTCTTAAAAAGGTTCAGCTGCTCCAAGTGCAGGAGAAGTTGGCCTTACGGGCCGCCAGGGAACCGTCAAGGTGAGGCCTCTACGCCAGAACTGCAGGCAGTGCAGCGACGCCCCGATGGAGGAGCCGTGCTTCTCCCCCGCCAGCATCAACGTCCTCCTGGATCACCTGATGGAGAATATCGGGGTCAAGTTCTACAATGAAATGCCAGCCAAAAAGTACAAAGAGCCCTTCAAAAGTGAGCTCAACGGCCCCCATGAGGAGTCCCACTGTGAGGCGTGTGAGCAGGGTGTGTGCATCAGAGGATTCTGATGGGCATACGATAGCCTAAGCACTGCAGCCGTAGCTTTACAACTGGGTCCCAAAGTCATTACACTGTGGAACTCATCTGCTAAATGCCTACACTGTGGGCTAAAATAAACGAGGACTTTAGAACTAGTATGCCTGATGTGTTAAAGCTACAGTAGGCACACCTTAGTTTTCTAATTGTTTTCTAATTTCTAATTCTAATTGTTCTAATTTACACTGCACTTTATAAACCTGCATGCTTACCTAGTTTTCCTCATTTCTTGTTTTAAGAAAGCTGCAGTATGTTTGAATTAGTGTGGCTAATATCTAGTTTAATTCAATAAGTTGAAGTACTTGTGCATGAGGCGACTTGCCATTATTCTTTCACATTCACTGTCTTACATGCATAGTGATGAATAAATCCACATTCAGACGTGTCTAATGCATTTTATTAAAACAGAGAAACTATTGTGCTGAACAACACATGATGAAGTTGACAGTAAATATATATAACAAAAAGACAGCACTATAAAATCACTCCGTCTTCATATTTAATGTTGAGATAAATATGCAGTGGAAACTCCAGTTTAACGAGGTGGACTCCACTTGGTTGCTTCATATTCCTATCAATAGTTTAGCAGAGTGACGAACCCACTAGCCACGTAAGCAAGTCTTAATGCTATCGGCATGATGAAACCCTTTTACCCAGGGAGCCACAGGCCCAAAAGCTCAAGGAATAGAGATTAACCTGTGATGTCATGATGACATACTTTTTATTTGTGTTTTTGAGGGGCGCCCTATACAGGTTTAATTTGTTTTTAGTTCAATGTTCAAGGGTGAATTTACGTCATCTTGTCCTTAACACAAACATTCAATGACATTAACAATAAAGTTATTTAATGTTTGTTTTGACACCATTTGTGTTACATCACCTAATCATAGCAACATGAGTTAGACTTTAATATATTAGCGCCCCTCACTTCACACAGTAAATGGGGCTGGTCAAGGTCTCAGGTTCCAACTCCGATATTTTTGATTTTCCCTCCTGGACCCCCTGGGGTTTAAGAGGTTAAAGTCCACAGAATGAGAGCTCTGCTCTGCCGGAAAGATCGCGAATTTGGCCATTTTTGTCTTTTTTTTAATAGGCTACCAATAAACCATAGACAACCAATATAAGGCAAAATGTCATCAAAAAGTATATGTGACATATGTCAAACTAGGGGGTTTTCATGATTCTGAATCCATTCCAAGCATTTGCACAAAAAACACTCCTTGGCCTAAGTTCGGCCATATCCACTTGCCCAAATGTGCCCAAAATAATGTGCTGCATCACATTATGATGACGGCTATGGACGTTTTTAGGCCAAGGAGTACTAATGCTTGGAATGGATTCAGAATCATGACAACCCCCTAGTTTGACACATCCCATGCTACTTTTGAAATTTTGTTTTTTGCTTCTGGGGGTCCCTGGAACAACATATTTTTAGATGGGGGTCGGCAGCCAATTACAGATAATTCTGGGGGTCCTTGACATGAAATACAGTTAATAGCACAGGCAGACTCTTCACATACTAGACTCTAGTAACTAGAGCATGTCTGAAATAAGTGTCAGAGCTGAAATCCATACAATGAGAAAAAAAGAGGACAAAAACAAGACCTGAGAACTATTAATGGACAGCTGATTGGCCATTGCGGTAGACCCATTGGAATGTAAATGCGTGCCTTTCAGCCTTTGTATCCTACTCATCTGGCAGGTATATCTCTTCGAAAACCTTTAGTGCTACGATTGTGCACTAAATGAGGCAGAATGTTTTGTTTGTGTAAAAATGTTTATTTTACACAATGCAATATTGAAGCAATGTTATGGTGTGTCCTGTAAGTCCATGTGGGCTGGGCGCCTTTGGTGCATGACACAGAAATAAATAATCTATCTCTATCTCTATCTCTGTGCGCGGGGATACGACAATTAACACATCTTGCCTGCCCAAAGAAT
The DNA here is from genome assembly GCF_964188405.1 of Protomyctophum parallelum. NCBI lineage: Eukaryota > Metazoa > Chordata > Actinopteri > Myctophiformes > Myctophidae > Protomyctophum > Protomyctophum parallelum. Next base: position 158,824 of record NC_139714.1, read on the forward strand.
TCTTGGATACGCCACTGGCTTAAACATGTAGCTAGGTGTAATGTTAGAGACCACAGAAGTGAACCTTTCAAGCCTGTTTTCTCAACTCGCTGTTTTCTGTTACTCCATAACTCCAAAACTGGTGGGCAGTCCCTCAGCCAAATTTGGTCACATTTGAGCAGCTGTGTGTCTTAGCACTGTTTATCCACTGTCTCTCAGCTGTTTATCTGACCTAATCAATCAATATACTCTGATGTGACTCTCATGTGACATGCAGGCATGCATGTCATTCTCTACCGTATTTTTTTCATCAGAATAGAGGGACGAAAACAGTAATAGTTTTGTGTGTGTGTGTGTGTGTGTGTGTGTGTGTGTGTGTGTGTGTGTGTGTGTGTGTGTGTGTGTGTTTCTGTGTGTGCATGCGTGCGTTCGTGCAACTCAACTCAGGAAAACATGTACAGTAATAGAAATTTTAATGAGGATCACACTTAACTATAGACTTTACTTACATATTAAGCCATTATCATTATATTGCCAAACCATGGTTACATATACACTATAGGGCAGGAGCCTATCTCCTGTTTATGTAGCGTGAGGCAGTGCGTGTTCGGCCCCTGGACATGACTATAGGTCGCAGGGATTTACCGCGGATCCTTGATGCTGAGTGCCAAGCAGGGATGCCATTCAAAGGGCTTTATTGGCATGAGAAAACATATGTTTGCCAAAGCAACAGTGGAACAATACTACAATCAAACACATGGGGGCCAATCAATGACAAAAAAGGGGGGGAAAATGACACCCGTGTGAAGTGAGGGGCGCTCTTATCATCATGTTGATTTGCTTAGACAAATATTACGTGCATTCTGGGCATTGGGCAATCAACAGCACTCAACTAGAAAAAGTATTGACGCTTTTCTGTTTTGCACTAGATTGTAGATGTGAATCAGCAGTTTGAGCACCCACCAGCAGATGTAAAATAAACATGGGGCATGAAAGATCTCTGCAGATGTTTCGCTATAAGCAATGCAATTCTGCGCTGCATCAGCTGTAGCCTTGAAAGTGGGACAGTAGCTGTCAAAATCATCTTTCCATATCCCCGATTTTGCGGAGATAAAGCTCTCTTCCTAATAGCTTGTACTTGCACAAGCCTCGTCTTTCCATTCGTTTTCCGTTCAATTTGTAGTCGGCAAACGAGTAATTTTACAAACGCAAATCGTGTGAATTGTCATTCACACCGTTCAGCTGTGGGATCAGAGAGAGGGGGCTCTCTATGACGAGACGTTGCAGTATGACAGTCTGGTACAGTATGGTACAGCATTGCACAGAACAGTATAGTACAGTATAGTATGGTACCGTACTATGGTACCGTACTATGCTACAGTACAGTACAGTACAGTACAGTACAGTACAGTACAGTACAGTACAGTACAGTACAGTACAGTACAGTACAGTACAGTACAGTACAGTACAGTACAGTACAGTACAGTATGGAACACTACAATATGGCACAGTACAGTATTGTACAGTAAAATACGGTACAGTACAGTATGGTACGGTACAGTACTGACTGCAATGGGAAGTTCATTCCATAGTTTAGATTGGGAGTGAGTCTGTAGTTCTGACTACAATGGGAAGTTCATTCCATAGTTTAGATTGGGAGTGAGTCTGTATTCCTGACTGTAATGGGAAGTTCATTCCATAGTTTAGATTGGCAGTGAGTCTGTAGTTCTGACTGCAATGGGAGTGCTTCACATAAAACAAACAACAAGCAGCGGAATGCCAGAAAACAAAAAGAAAGTCAGTACAAGAAAAAAGTAACTAATGTATTAAAGTCTGTCTCATGTTGATCAGGTGATGTAATGGTGATGTAAAACAAACGGTGCAAACACAAACATTAAACGCCATTAACAATAAAGAGACAATATGACGTAATGAGGCACATTATGACATACATTTTCCCTTCATTGTCAATGGTGTTTACTAAACAAACATTGAACTAAAGACAAACATTAAACCTATGTATAGGAGGGGCTAGCACTCCTCAAAAATGGTAGGAAAATGTGTAACTGAATGTGAATACAAAAATTCTGAATCCCCCGCACCCCTTTTTCACCTCACTGAATATATGTTTCTTTTCCCTTTTTACCTCCTTTATGATGAATTCCTGTTCTGTTCTTTGACTATATAAAAGTGTCTATTTGTATGTTGTTCATCAATGTTTTGATGAATTGAACAAGGTGGACCCTCTCGTAAACAAGTGTAATGCTTAATTGGGTCGTCCACTCACAGTTAACAGTCTTTGTATTGAGTTTGTGCTTGAAATGTACTGTTCTGCAAACTGTTAATAAATATTTCAATCAATCAATCAAAACTCAAGCCTCTTATCAGACCCAGTGTTACATTTCTACATACAGGTTTAATGTTTGTTTTTAGTCAATTGACAATAAAGAGAATGTAATGTTTGTTTTGACACATCATACATCATTTTACATCATACCAAGCTATACCGAATTCCCTCCTCAATGTTGTAGGATCATAAGAGCGCCCCTCACTTCACAGAGCCTGATCAGAGGCTTTTGTGGCGGTTTTGGACAACCATGTGTCCGACCGACTCAAGGCCGGACACTGCACTCCCTGTGGGGGAGGGGGGGGGGGGGGGGGGGGGGGGGGGAGTAATCCAACCGATGGATAGCGAGGACACATCATTGATATCAAATGAGAGAAGAATATTCCGATTTATTTTTTCGTTTTTGGGGGGTTGGCCTTAGCGAGGTAAGCAAGCAACATTATTTCTCCCGGTTTTTGTACGGAACGGAAGGGGGGGGGGGGGGCTTTCAGAGTAAAAGCTGCCATATCTGCACGGCACCACGAGCTGGTATTTTGAAAGAAATCCCGGCGCTGATTGTTTAAGGGGCCCCAGTCAGTGTCAAGTGACTTTAAAAGGCACATTTCACCACTGGAAGAAACTGCACTCAATATTAAGTATTTGTATATTATAACAGTAGCACAATGTTTGACTAGGATTGCTGAATTCCTACAATGCCCATAATGCTTTAGTACACTTCCCCTCCTTGTGGAGAGGGGGGAGGGTTGCATGGAGGGACTTGGTAGTCCAGGAAGGAAGTGAGACCACATTTTCATGGCAGGTTTTTGGTCATGAACATGGCAAAATATCAAAAAAGAAAAAAACATTTATTACACACATATAAACCCCAGGAAAGTGTTTCTTGTGTCCTAAACATCATTAAAATAAGCTCTGGTTGCCAAAGGGGTGAAGTGGACCTTTAACGTAAAAGCCACTGAAGGGGCTGCAATGGGGAATACCAAACAACTCGTCCCTTTACCAACTCGCCCCTGGTGTACAGCTGGTGGAACTACGCTGCCTGGTATTCCTAAAGTAACCTAAGTAAATTATGCTCAAACAGTTAAACCTTTCCTTATTCCTAACCTTAACCTCAGTAAAACTATGCCTAAACCTAACCCTATACCTAAACTTGACCCCAGTAAATCTATGCCTAACCCTAAACTTATTTCCAACCTTATTCTCAGTGAAACAAAATAAAGAATAGAGGGCAATGGCAAATCGAGTGGCAAAGTGAGTTTAACGTCGTTTAATGCAATAACATTGGACTTTTCTGTTTGGATGTATGGGGTCTATTGGGCTGTCAAGGCCAGAAAGTAGTTTTTTGGCACTCAGTAGACGTTCCCGCATAACCTCCTGGTTTAATGACGATGTCACGTGCATACCCTCTATACAAGAACCGTGGCACCTCGAGGTTCTTGCATGAGGTTTCCACCGAGGTTTCGGCGTGAGGTCGGCGGAAAGGAATCGAGGGGCGAGATGGTTTAGGGGCGACCGTAGCCTACTTGATACCGCAATGCGGGTCTGTGCTTCATATAGGCTATGTGGCTTCATGACACACCACTCAGGACCAGTACAGAGATTTCTACTTTCTGCACGGTGCCAACATAATGAGACGTGAACAACTATCTCTGTCTGCATTTTGGATATTGTGAAGTGTATGATCTCATGAGTCATGATACTGCAGTGATTACTTGCTTAATCAGGAATGCACATTTGAAAACACTGCAGCCTCCATTGTATCCCTTTAAGCTTTCTGATTTTAAGTAACTGAGGGAATTAAGAGGTATTCTCACTGAACGTTAAGCTTTATTCTAAGATATAGTTTGCACACCAGACAGTGCTTGTGTTTTGTCAACTCCAAGTCAACTTGGCATTATTATACTATGATTTTGTTTATAACAATATGCAGCTAAAATATAGGCCTACTGTATTTGCAATATCTTTGATGGTGTGACTTCTACCTGTAAACTGCGTTTCAATTCTAGCCTTAATTTAAGTGCTTGTAGGTGGTTTTGTCCATTTAAATTATACTTCATTAGAAGTGCTAATGTTCTCATACACAAACCTCCACTTAAATGCAATACAGCATGTTTATAGGACACAGAAAAGTCAATGAGAATACACTGAAATGGAGAATATCAATACTGATGGTTGCTAAATATAAAGTCCTCAAGAATTACATTATACACATAAACTATTTTACTTTTATTATAATGTAAATGGCTTTAAAAGCTATCATGTTCGCTTGTCTCCCCCTGGTGGGCAAGTACTGCAAATTGACTTCTTTCATTACCACCCATACATTGTGAATTATCCTGTGGGAGATTCCATATAATCTCAAAAGACAATGTGCCAATGCAGTGATTCACACATCAAGTACTATAGCTGCAGTCTCTGGCTACTGATACCATCATAACACTGCTATTAATTAGTCATAAGTTCCACTACAGAGAACACAACATCACTAAGAAAATCTTAGTCATGTAAGTCATGTAAAACCATTTCATTCAGTTTAATAGAATTTGTGTGAACAGACCAACCGATTGGCCAGACATGTTGCTAATCTTCCCTTATCACTAGTGTTTATTTCAGGGAGAACATTGAGCAAAGCTCAGGTCAGCTGCAGTGCAGTGTTTTATTTCCAGACATGTAGTATATTACTGCAGGAATGACATGGATTTGCATAAAACCATAATGTCAAAGAAGGGATCATGATACTAGAATGTTTGACTTTGATAGTCAATATAACACCACGTTTTAAAAGGTGATTATAGAGCTTTTGTGTTACTTTAACACAAACTACTAGTCACAGGTCGCATAAAATGTGATGTTGAAATTTGTTCTGCGAGGCTCACCATGCCTGGCATGCAGGCAAGCCTCTGTGCCTGGACACACACAGCTAGCGGTGGTCATTATTAACCCATTTTTTGGGGGGGAACCCCTTTTGGTGTTTTAAGCATTACGTTATGCTTTAGCTGTTGAAAAATAGCAGATCTACAAGCTCATAGCACCGTGCCGCACTATGAACTTGTAGGTCTGCTATTTTTTTTTAATCGTGAAAATGTGGCGCAAATCTTTGAATATATATTCTTTCAGAGCGAACGTTTTTAACTCAAATATTTGCTTCATGGGAGGGTCCATGGATTTAGAAGACATTTAAGAATCGTCCTCAGGTCTAAATGGGTTTTAAGGTTATTTACTGTAGAGAAGGAAAATGCCACACAAAGATCTTTAGCCAATTTATTGAACACAATGAAGTTATTTTGGATCAGACATGTCTGAGGTACATTATGTGATTCATTGTGGTGGTAGAAAAGGGAGTGTGGCATAAAAACAACTGGCAGTCCCACATCCTCTCGACACATGAACAATAATGAACAACTTACTTCTGGTGACTAAAATGTGGACTGAAATAAGTACCTCACAAAAAAAATGGTAAAAAAAAAAGAATGAAAAGAAAGGGGGGAAAAATGCTTCACTTAGTCCAAGGCACTCATCTTAAAAATGTCAAATTCAAAAGAAAGAAGGGGGACATTCTATAGGAAAAGAAAACCAATAATATAGATGTTTTCTGTCTTTGAAATACAAACTATACCGTCACCTTCTCTGATTTAGCACCAAATGAGACATGGGAAAACAAATTTGTAGAATACCGGTAGTCACCAATGAGTGATCACTTGAATTTGTTTAGTGGATTCAAAGAGGTACCATCATGCCTCTCGTCCAGGAAATTAACGTAACCCGTCCAACAAATTCAGAGTCAAGAGACACCCCCCGCCCCCCAGAAGAAGAAAAATAACAAAAACTGCCCAGTTATGATGAGGTAATGCAAGATGGAATCTCGCTCTTTCTGTCCAAGGAACCCGAGGTACACAAACAACACAGGAAGCAGCAAGAATATCAGATAATAGGAATATAACAGACAATAATTGAGAATAAACATGCTATTCAAAAAAGGACTGCGGACACAAGTGCTTCTAGTCCCAGACCAAACCTCTTACTTGCCCTCCAGTACGCACAAGGCAGAAAAGCAAGGAGAACGTTACATTTTCAAAATGTCATAACATAGCAGCACACTCAAGTGAATCACAATAAGGCAACATAATCTTTGTGTCTAGACTAGAAAAAGAAAAGCTTAATAGCAGCAAGAGGAAGATGTCTATAATAAACACTTTGGAATTATATCTTTCAAATTATTCACAAAAACAAACCTTTAAAAGCATCAACAATGTTAATGTTTAAAGCAGGCAAGTTTTTTTCTAATAGAAAATGTTTTTGGCTTTTTGCACCACCAAACATGCGAGAAAAATCTGAAAATAATAATAAAGAACATTTCTGTCATGAATGTCAAACCGAGTATTCTCTCATGGTAAATTTGGTTATATATTGAAGAGAATTTTTCAACCCCTACCCATGACTAGATAATGGGCATTGCTTTTTTATTTTTTAACTCAGTTTGGAGAACATCTTACATAAACAAGCAAAACAAGAACGAGAAAGTAATATTTAAGACACAATGTAATTCTTTCAAAGAATCATCACAAAGTTTGGCTATGGATTAGGCAAACCAAAAATTCAAGTAAGGTTAAATGAATGAATGTAATAAAAAATAAAGCTTAATTTATACTTCTTCACGCAAAAACGCTTTCAACAAGCGTTTTTGACCGCCCCCTCCACACCCAAAAGAAAAAGTGTGATTTTTGTCTAGCGCCATGGTCATATGACGAAATATAACACGTGACTTGGCTTTGTAGGTTTGCATTTACTAACCCATGGGACAGCTTTCAATACCTACAATATGCATCACCCCAATTGGGAATCCAGCCCACAGTAAAAAAAATAAAATAATAATAACTTAAGAGAAAACCAAAAACATAACATAACCCTAACACCCCACCTGAATCTCCTCAACTACCATCCCCTTTCTATTCTTAAGGAGTGTTTTAAAAGTGCATTTAGATTGATCCGAGCCCCTTCCCCCGCAAACAACCACTTTTTTTCTCTCTTCTTATAATCAATGGTTAGATTGATACCGGAGAAAACGATGGGTAAAACTCCCGTGCAGTGGTGTCGCTCAGATTGGTGACGTTCCACTAGTGTTCACTCCCATTTATATATATTGACCGTCTTCTCTGTGAGAGAGGCGAGGTAGTGGTCTCCATTGACAACGAAGGGGCTGATGTCCAACACCGGCTGGTCAGCGGGTAGCTTCTGAAGGAGAGCACCACTCCCTGCATCCCACACCTAGAAGAGAGTACAGGGATTGAAGCAAAACAGAAAAAAATCTCACACGAATGAAATAATGTGTAGGCTATGGCCAAGACATACTATGTGATTTGTGAAACAGGTTGAAAGGAGACCACCACACTAGCAGTTTCCTAAACAATTGTTCCCACAAGGCTGCGACATCGAACCCCTTTCGCAGACGGTAAGCCCGTTACGTCATTTTGCTTATTTTGTCTGACTGAAACGTGGCTGGGTGAGCAAGAATATGTCAGTTTAAATACAGCCACCCCACCAAGTCACACCAATGCCCATATCCCCAGAGACAATGGTAAAATTGGAGGTGGAGTTGCTGCCATCTTCAATTCAAGCCTAACAATTAGTCCTAGAACCAAAGCCACCTACAAATCATTTGAAAGCTTGATTCTCAACCTTTCACACCCAAGCTGGAAATCAATACAGCCCCTAATGTTCATCACAGTGTACCGCCCTCCCGGCGCCTACACACTATTTATATCTGAGTTCTCTGACTTTTTATCAAGTCTAGTCCTTGAGTCTAATAAAATCATCTTAATTGGTGATCTAAATATTCACGCGGACATAGGAACTGATAGCCTAAATAGAGCGTTCATCTCATTGATTGATTCAATCGGTTTCTCTCAGTGTGTAGATAAACCTACCCACATTCTCAACCATACCCTTGACCTCATTCTGGTCTATGGTATTACAATAGAGCACCTCACAGTTTTCTCACAAAATCGTGACCTCTCTGACCATTATCTGATAACCTTCAATTGATCGATTATACACCACTGGACAAAAATGTCCTTGGCAGAAGTATATCCGAGAGCGCTGTAAATAAATCAGCCATCAACTCGGTATATTTCAACAAAATAGAAGACCACCACACCTATAGTCCTTCTTGTTGATAGTGTCAAATACTCATTTTAAATTACACTTGACTCTGTCACTCCCCAGAAAAGGAAGGTAATAAAGCAACAAAGGCTAGCCCCATGGTACAACTCGGAAACTAGAAATCTCAAGCGAACGTCTCACAAATTTGAAAAAAATGGCGCTCAACAAAACAGAAAGAATCATGTATAGTCTAGCCTCAAAATATACAAAAAGGCCCTCGACAATGCCAGAGCCACCTATTATTCACCCCTAATAGAGGACAACAAAAGTAACCCCAAGTTCCTTTTTGACACTTCACGTATCCCTACAACTCTCAATAGTAACGATTTCATGAGAGAGATGGCCGCACAGAGATGGCCGCACACCCAAATATATATATGGACAGTTTCTCCCCAATCGAGCTCTCTGATTTCACTTCAATGATAACTTCCTCAAAATCAACGTCCCCTGGATCCAGTTTCGACTAGGTCCTGCCCCCGGTTGGTACATCCCTGCTCAATATGATCAATATGTCCCTGGTGACAGGCTACGTGCCACAATCCTTCAAGGTAGCTGTAATCAAACCTCTCCTCAAAAAGCCTACTCTTGATTCAGGCATTCTAGCTAACTATAGACCCATATCAAACCTTCCATTTCTCTCCAAAATCCTCAAGAAAGCAGTCGCCAAACAGTTATGTGACTTTCTACATAACAACAATTTATTCGAAGGCTTTCAGTCAGGTTTCAGAGCTAACCATAGCACTGAGACGGCATTGCTGAGAGTCGCAAATTACCTCCTGACTGCAGCAGATAATAACCTCCTCTCCGTACTATTATCGCTATTATCAGGCTGCCCAAGTAAGTCTCTGAAAAGCCTACAGCTAGTTCAAAATGCTGCGGCGCGTGTGCTGACAGGTACCAGAAGAAGAGGCCACTCCTTCACTGGCCTCTCTACACTGGCTACCGGTTAAAAACAGAATAGAGTTCAACATTCTTCTCCTCACCTACAAAGCTCTCAATGGTCAGGCACCACAATATCTCAAAGAACTCGTTTACAGTATGTAAAAATGCTTACTGTCCCAAAAATATCAAAACAGGAGGCAGGGCGTTTAGGTCCCAGGCACCTCAGCTGTGGATCCTTCTCCCGGCTTCAGTCCGTGGGGCTGACACGCTCTGCACATTCAAGACTAGGTTAAAAACCTTTCTCTACGACAAAGCCTATAGCTAGACTTGTCTTCAGTACTCGCTCACCCGACAAAGGCATAAGGGTGAGAACTGAGTAAGGGGAACCTCCTGCCAAAACCTGCACCTGTGTTTTGTGTCTGCTAAATACCATAGTCGTACATTGTTTGTGTGGGTTTGTCTCCCAGCAGTGCTTGTAATATACACTATAGGCTCCAGTAAGGCCTGCCACTAACCCAACATCCGGGGAATCCCTCCCCGGAGTCTCTTTTCGTCCTCCACTTCGCAGTTCCGTGGACCTCTGTGTGGACCTCTAATAACTTCCTCCCCCCTGACATCAGAAACATGGACTCTATCACCATTTTCCAAACTCACCTCAAAACCCACCTGTTTAGGCAGGCCTATGACTCTGCGTGACCTGTGTCTTCTGCTGCAAGCTGTGTTTTGTTCTGCTTTTAACTGTGTTTTTGTACTGTTTTTAAACTGTACGGCGACCTTGAGTGCCCTGAAAGGCACCTTACAAATAAAATGTATTATTATTATTATTAGCCCCCAATTGACTGCCGAGTGTGACCATGGACCAGGCCTCTTCATGGATGGAGTCCATCAGAAGTCCTGCCTGTTCACAAGCTTTCAATTCAACCCCTTGTCCTCTAAATTGCTCTATATATTGATCAAAAGCAAAATACTTGTTTGCTCCCCGTCTATGACTTTATTGTGGCCTCCACCTCATAGAAGGGACGTTTCTCCTTCAGACTTAAGCCTCACGTCAGAGGAAGAGCAATGTGCTCAAAACGTCACTTTTATGAGGTGGATGCCACAATAAGTCACAGACAGGGAGCTACAGTGTGCAAAGCCCTCTTTTTGCTTTTGATCAATGTTTCTTTGGAGCACCTGCTTTTAAAGGGCGTGTTAACGGGAGTGTTCTTCTCACCATGGTGGAGTTGCTGGCCTCGTCTCCGACACACACCAGCGTGGCGCCCTGTCCGGTGGGGCTGCCGAACACAGCGTTCTTGGTGAGCAGCCTGCAGGAGGATCCGGCGCTGAAGGTCCGGAGCGGCTTGCAGGAGCAGCAGCCGGGCTCCTGGGCCACCGCGTCCCGCTGGGGCGTCCTGCTCAGCTCCATCAGTACGCTGTGCTGCACCGGGTTGGAGCGCCCTGGGGTGCAGGAGAGAGAAAGAGAGAGTTGGAAAGAGGCAAAAATGAAGGAGGATTGCGCCGTGTAATGGATTACTGCATGTTTTTTGTAAGGGTACCTACTACCTACCCTAGGAGACACGGGGAGAACATGCACACTCCACACAGAAAGGCCCTGTGTTTAACCATTTGAACCGTTATTTTAAACTTTAGCTCTTGAAAAACAGCAGATCTACAACCTCATAGAATGCCGTGGTACAAGCTATTTGAAACATCCTTTGTATAATGAGGTGTGAAGCCTTGACAAACAGTGAAGAGATTGCCACAGATGTCAACATGCTGACAATTAGCCATGCTCAGGACGAAACGCAAAGAAAACATGAGGTGCGTTCAAACCTGAACCTGAACCTTTGTTTCGAGTCGCTTCAATCGCTTGACTTTGGTCGTCAGTCAGCGGTGATAAGAAAAAAAGTCCCTTTGCTAGTGTTGCGCGCCGATTGGCTGTAGACACCGTCAGTGGCGGTTAGAGTGTTCCACGAGCCCTGAGGCGAGATTGGGCCGGGCCTGCACCCCCCGCCGGCTGCCTCTACTATATCGCCATGCTTGGACACCGTTATTTAACTTTGGCAGTGTAACCAAATGGACCAATACATATCATTTATGAGTAGCAAAACTAGTTCCTATATGTCTTTGCAAAGGGTTTAGTTTTGTCAGTTGGAACTGGATGGATTAAACCAGCCAAAAACATTTCCGGGGTCGCATGCTTGGATTCGTGTGGGGACGCGAAGGTTGCTTCAGTTGGAGTTTTCCAGCCGGGGCGAAGATACCAGGCGGCCGTTTGCTTCGTTCCCACCGTGCCCGTTCGTCTTTGCATTGACTTTGTATGAAATCGCGCCACTCTTACCCTTATAGCCTAAAGCAGGGACACCCTTTGTACACGGTGTGGGACCACCAGACAGTCTCTCTCACCTGGCCGGTACGTGACCAGACAGTGGCGGCTCTCCGTGTCCACCTGGATGTCGGTGCAGCTGCTGGTCTCCAGGGGCAGGATGTGGGGCTTGTAGGTGGTCCCGTCCACCTGCTCCCAGAAGTAGGCCCCCTCCAGGGTGCCCACGATGAGCCCCCCGCAGGGGAAGCTGCTGGAGGCGGCCCTGGGCACGTAGCACAGAGACGACACCGGGCACCTGGGAGGAGAAACAACGTGAGCTGTGCATTACTGTACTGTACTGTACTGTACTGTTCTACTGGGACCTGGGAGGAGAAACAACGTGAGCTGTGCATTACTGTACTGTACTGTACTGTACTGTTCTACTGGGACCTGGGAGGAGAAACAATGTGAGCTGTACTGTACTGTACTGTCCCACACCGTTCTATTGGGACCTTGGAGAAACATGAGCTGTACTGTACTGTACTGTACTGTACTGCATGTCCCACACCGTTCTATTGGGACCTTGGAGTAGAAACATGAGCTGTACTGTACTGTACTGTACTGTACGTCCCACACTGTTCTACTGGGACCTGGGAGGAGAAACAATGTGAGCTGTACTGTACTGTACGTCCCACACCGTTCTACTGGGCCACAGCGGGGAGAAAAATCGACCACAATCCAAATTCAATTTGGTATTGTACCTGTCCTGAGAACAAAACTGATTTCAGAGCACTCGTTCATTTTCACATCATCTATAGCAGGGGTTCCCAAACCTTTTCTCCATTATCAAAATAATCGATTTTCACTATATCTCAGCCAATATTGCACTTAAATGAACAAATAAGGTGTCTAGACCTATGTTTTGAGGGTCACGGATCTCAGTGAAACTATTCTCAAAGTGACCACATGTGCCGGTGGCATGCTGGTGTACAAATCAGTGTTGATTAAATCAGTTCCTCTATCTCGCCGGCTTCTTGTCCATGCTCTCCAGACAGTGTCAAGGAGATCAACCAATGAGGTTGGTAGGACTGCACCGCAGGACACACTGGATTAAAAAAACTCGTTAGTTTCAACCACCCCTGCCCTTCATCATAGGGTTTTGGTTTTTCCAAAAAAGCTTCGTTAGCTCGCTTGTATAAGGCAACACGGTGGTTCTCTTCAGAGCAGAGGAAGACGAGCCAGGTCAACTTTAGATTTAGAAATGAGTTTGTCATCTGCCCTTTCACTGAAGACTCACAATTCAAATAGCTCTAGCCAAGCCATGTGGCCCATAGGGCAGGAACCTAACAAGTACACTCCCTGGCATGACTAGTATGTCGCAGGGACCCTTTGATATTACCCAGCTGGGGTTCAAATCCCTGACCATCCAGTCTCAGGGTGGACGCTCTAAGTACAAGGCCACTGAGCTGTTGATGATATCCAGGGCCTCTTACGGGTGCCGCTCTAGAGTGTACAAAATGGAACCAAATGGACCAAATGGCCTTACGGAGCCATGAGGCCCATAGGGCAGGAGCCAATCTCCTGTTTCTGTAGTAGGAGGCAGCTTGATGTACAAGTACACCCCCTGGACAGTGGACATGACGCTAGTGTAGCAGGGACTTACCCCAATCCAACACTTGATGCTGAGTACCAAGCAGGGAGTCTTTGGTATGACCCGGCCGGGGATCGAACCCCGACCTCCCAGGCTCAAGGCAAATGCTCTGACCACAAGGCCACTGAGCTGTTGATATCCAGGGCACACCCGTAAGGACGGGTGTGCAACTCTGAATGTACAAATGGAACCGTAAGGGTTATGGGCCGGGGGTAACTTGGGGTAACTATGGGGGTAACACATTTCAATCTAAAGTTGACCTGGCTCGTCTTCCTGCATGCTACTCTGCTCTGAAGAGAACCATCGTGTTGCCAGATAGCTGATGTAGCTGATGAAGCCATTGTGGAAAAACCAAAACCATATGAAGGGCAGAGATGGTTGGAAATCCTTGTCATTGGAGACCATGGACTAGCAGACAAAGAAGACTGATGAGTTCTAAGAACACGATGACTGATTCATGTGACTGTGCATTTTGTTCTTTATGGTGCAGGCTAGGGTGGTCACTGTTTGTACATGTTGCTTACATTTGTAGAGTGTTTGAATGTGTACAGGAATAGGATGGAATACTGTTACAGGATTGTGTGACTGTTTGAAATTTGTACTGCATATTGCAGGCCATTCTATAGCCTAGTGTGTATAATACTGCCGTATACTATTGTTCATACTAAGGATGTTTTTAGTTTGTGATGTTATGCTACAGTATATTCTAAATTATAACGCTTGCTTAAAAACACAGCACTTGTCTAGATGTTATATGCAATATTGGTATCTCTTACTTGGTATAGATGTGACTTTATTGCGGCACAGATTTTTACACCAGCATGCCACGGGCACATGTGGTCACTTTAAGAATAGGTAATATAATAACTGAGATCCTTGACCCTCAAAACATAGGTCTAGACACCTTATTTGTTCATTTAAGTGCAATATTGGCTGAGATAGTGAAAATCGATTATTTTGATAATGGAGGCACTCATTTGCATAAAAACGGTAGATGGGACACTTTGCAAACTTTTTAACATAGCTTATTCAAGTAACAAATATTCCATGATGTGGAGTCAGTTCAAACTCAGTCATTCATTCATTTATTCCAAATGTATAGCTGATACTGACTAAATATCAAATTTTCACCGATTTGAGGTATAGTTCAGAATTTTGGCTACAGAAAGAGTAATTTACAAGATAGAAAGGTTATCTTGGGCTCAAATTGAAGCTTAGGGATATGGGAAGTTTTCTATATACAAGTGAGGCAGTGATACTCACCATAATGTGTTGGAAAATAACCATATTTGTTGTTATTAGTCAAGCAGACACCATACTTTTTTGTGTTTTTGAGGATGATGTAGGTCATATTTAAGAATATAATGGTAGCAACCCCCCAAATCTTGTTCTGCTACTTACCCCTATGTGTCAAGATACTCCATGACCAATTTCAGACTACTAGTGAATTAATATTTGCCTTTACACAATTTTGCCAGAGCCATATACCAAAAAGGGGGTTTTGAGGTAGGTGGGACATTTTGACAACTTTTTATCATAGCTCATCATTTTCAGCACATTTTTTCCAATAAGAAAACACTGTTTAGAAGTATATTTCAGGGGGGTGCATGATACCCCCCTGCTCCCACTGTAATAGGAAGCTTAGTGTTGTCCTGTAATTGCTACACAAAAAAACAAAAAAATAAGGAAAAGATACAAAGACAAAAAAGAGAAAGAAAACCCTCAACCCTCCCACGCATACTGCTCAGTGACACTGCATACTATAGAATAACATGATAGAAAGCTCATGGTAAACATCTGAAAAGAAAATGGCGTGCAGTCAGCCATATCAATGCTATCCTGTCTATTAATTGTTTCTACTCAAGTAACGGACAAGGGGCAGCAAAACCTTATCAAACTGTCTCTACCGTATTCTCAAAATCCAATATCAAATATCTTTAATTGTATCCGAGGGCTATGAAGCAGATTAGCATCTATTGCATTACATTTGTCACAGTGCAAAGAATTTCTTCGATTTTCCAAAAATGAAATTACTCATTGAAAATCATTTAATTTGTTTTTAATTCATGACAAATATAGCTTTTTGGGAATGACTTTTTAAAATACTAATATTCATTTTATTACATAGCTTCACAACAACTACACTGCAGCTACACTGCAATTGTCAATCACTGATGGGTTTGTAAATAGCGCATTTTATTATGGGGCAAAAAAACCTGATGTATTTGTCTTTTTTATGGCTAAAATAGCGCAATCTGCTCGCATAAAATGTCTCCAAATGGCCATCCCTGCTTGGACATGGGCAAAAAGCACTATAGTCTACTAAGGGCAGAAATGTGTAAAATAATACATGTGTTCCAAACTCCCAGTAGCTTTCGGAATAAAGTGTTTATATGGTAGATGTATACCGATTCAAACGGTAATACCACCCCTCCAGACCCGAATTAAAATGTATTCGGAATCTATTCCAATTGAGGTGTTTACATGAGCATTTTTATTCTGATGACTGGAATTAATCCATTCATTCCGAATGAATTTCTGCATGTAAATGGGGCCATAGAAACACAGTGGATATCGGACTTCATGTGACGTCTGCCATTTCATGACGTCAATCAATTGTACACAAGAGTTCTGTTCAGTTTGTGATATTAGCTCCAGACAGAGAGACACAGACTTAGACGTGATGAATCCCAATGTCGATTTCTGCTGTTGACGTGATTGACGTGATAAGGATTAGTTTTTATTGATTCAGAATAATGCAGCGTTCCCCTTGGCTCGGTGGATTTACATGGACCAAGATCATGCTGCTGCTTAGGTGGCTGTAATAGCCGCAATCTTAGGTTTAGGTGATTGCACAGAACGCGGATGTTAGGGGCTCAATACTAAATCGGCGATACCTCGCTTCTGATAAAAGTCTGTTAGATTAGTTATAGGCGATTTTGCTTCCTGATTGTTTTAGGACGTGAAAGTGAAGGTTTTCACGCATGCGTCCGAGGCGACAGTAAAGGGACTAGCTGGAGTCTTTGGTGGCAGTCAAAAATAAAACTCAACCCAGTTAAATTATGGAGGGTTGTTAACCAAATGGACCCTTATTGCATCTGTAACTCTTGATACCGTAATATAAAACCACATTTTGGTTTCATTTTACGCTCTCAAGAGTTAAATTATAGCTAAACATGTCATCATGTAAATTACTGTAATCAAATGGTGGTCCGTGGCTCAAATGCTGAATAAATAATGGTTTCGATAAGAAAAGAAAGAAAGACATTTTAAAAAGACATTTAAAAAAAATAGCAGATCTACAAGCTCCACGCTATGAGCTTGTAGATCTGCTATTTTACAACAGCTAAAGCATAGCATTATGCTAAAAAACCCCGAAAGGGGTTCCCGTCCAGGCGGTTGCAGCTGGTGCGTGCTGGTGTTAATATTAATAACATATTAAGTTAGTTAAACTAACTAACTTACCTGGAGCGCGGCGGTTGCAGCTGGTGCACGTGCGTGCTGGTGTCTCTGATGTCGTAGACGAGCACGTCTCCGCTGAGCAGACCGGCGTAAAGGTAGTTGCTGTTGTCCAGAGACCAGCAGCAGCTCCACACGGGCTCGCCCGTGTTGTACCTATGCACCACCATGTCGGCCATCAAACTGCACACACACACACACACACACACACACACACACACACACACACACACACACGACAGATCAATAGATAGATAAAGATACCTTTATTGATTCGGTCTGCTGTGGCAGCCAGAGCCAACACAGCAGTAGCATGTTAGTAACCTTACAGATAAAGGAGCTACAGTAGATAGATACGGCAGAATAACAACACAATAAATACACTTTCAAAAATTACAGTATAAGTAATGCAGATGCATACTGTAAGTAAGCCTTGCTGAGCCATGAGGCCCATAGGGGAGGAGCCTATCCTGTGTTTCTGTGGCGTGAGGCAGCTTGATGTACAAGTACACCCCATGGACATGATGTACAAGTACACCCCATGGACATGATGTACAAGTACACCCCATGGACATGATGTACAAGTACACCCCATGGACATGATGTACAAGTACACCCCATGGACATGATGTACAAGTACACCCCATGGACATGATGTACAAGTACACCCTGGACATGACGCCAGTAAGTCGCAGGGATTTATCCTCATCCAGCCCTTGATGCTTGAGTGCTTTTGGTATGACCCGGCCGGGGATCGAACCGCGACCCAGTTACAGTCTCATGGTGGACACTCAAACCACAAGGCCACTGAGCTGGTTAATACAGATGCATACATCCTATACAATCTAGTCTAGCCTATAGTGCAGAGCAAGAGACGCTGTTGATAAATATAAAAGTATACAGTATACAGTAACATGCACTGTATGTATACAATCACGTTACAATAGTCTCTCACACACACACACACACACACACACACACACACACACACACACTAGGCTGCCGAATATAAACACAAGTAATTTGCACCTATAGCCTAGCTCTATGATGGTCTGGAGGAGCGGCTGGTACTTAATTAGCCTGGCTAATAAGCCAGGCTATAAGCCATTGGCAGAATAAGCCATTGGCAAAATTGGTGTGTGATATTAGTCTGGCTTTAGCCAGGCTAGTACTTAATGACTTTGGTCATAAAGGCTTCCTCTAAACTAGAATCAAAGGTGCAAGCCACTTCAAGAATGAAACTTCGGTTTCATGAAAGTGATGCTACATAAGTTACCATGGAAACTAATGCTTTGGACTTAGCCTGCTCCGGACCAGGCTAACAGCCAGGTTTAACCTAATCCTGATGTCTTTACTGTTCATTAAGCAGTCAAACTGATCACAAACCAATGATGTTTTCCAGATTTATTCAATTATTATGGGTTTATGTTGCCTTATTTGTATCGGTCTGCATTAAAGGACTAATTTAAGCACTATATAAAATCAAATAACCAAAATATATAGGCTGCACAACATCATGACAGCTTGTGAGCTTGTAGATCAGCTGCTTTTGGTGAATGTTCCCCATGAATAGGTTTGCTGTCGTGCAAGTGCACGGTTAAGAAGAATTATTATATTATATTATATTATTATTTATTTATTTTTGTAAAAGTGAAAACCACTAAATATTACCATTACTCATTGTTTTACAACATATTACCATTGCAACGTTTCACCCACTACTAGTCCTACATACTTACACCTAGAAACCCCATTCAAACCTATTTAGGTTCATCCTATGGTGGACATGTGTGCCTGAAAAGGAATCTTTTAAATGTTTCATAGTTTTAGAAATATAGTGCTTTCAAATTTGAGACATTTATAGGCAGATAGTGGCACTTAAAAAAAGCACTTTCACCTAGAAACTCCATTCACACTTTGTAAAATTCAGCTTACTGTGGAGACACATGCTGGAACTTTTTACTTTGAAATGTTTTGTAGTTTCTGAGTTATTTAACTTAAACGCCCAATGCATTCTCAATGGCAATAGCACAAACTTTGGCATGCTACATGAACCCATGACCCGGCCCTGTCTGGACAACAACCCCCTTCCCCAAAGGTAGCTCCCTCAGAGGAGGGAGTTATGGCCAAATATCACAATGCGACAATGTCATTATGCTTACAATATTATAATATTAATATTAATATTAAGTTAATATTAGTGGTAAAATGTAAACTATATTTTTGGGGTAGTTAATCATTCAGTCTATCCACTATTGAGAGTATGTTCTCTCTTTAATTACAGCAGCAGTATTTATTTTAGAAGCTTAAGTCATATCAGTAAGTCTTGAATAGATTAGTAAAAATAATGAGATATACAGAAGGGGGCTGTAATGCAACTATTAAGGATGCAAACTGTCTTAATACCCCATGAAGAAGAAGGATCAGTAAATCTGTGATCCACATAAGGGGTCTATAGACAAAAAGCCAGACTGTCTATTAAGCCAGGCTTGCTGATCCCGGCTCGCCAAATCCACCAATTCTGAGCCTCGCTTGGCTTTAGTGGAACGGAATAAACCAGGCTGTAAAGATCAGGATTTAAAAAGCCTGGCTTTGGCCTAAATCCTGGATTAGTTAATCCAAGTTTGTGAAACAGGCCCCTGGGCCTGTTTCACGAAAAGCCAAGCGAGGCTCAGAATTGGCGGATTTGGCGAGCCGGGATCAGCAAGCCTGGCTGAATAGACAGCCTGGCTTTTTGTCTCGAGACCCATTCTGTAGAACACAGATTTACTGATCCTTCTTCTTCATGGGGTATTATGGCAGTTTGCATCCTTAATAGTTGCATTACTGCCCCCTTCTGTATATCTCAGTATCTTTACTAATCTATTCAAGACTTACTGATACAAGGACTTAAGCTTCTAAAATAAATACTGCTGCTGTAATTAAAGAGAGAACATACTCTCAATAGTGGATAGACTGAATGATTAACTACCCCAAAAATATAGTTTACATTTTACCACTACTATTAACTTAAAACAGAATTCTTAATATTGTAAGTATAATGATATTGTCGCATTGTGATATTTGGCCATAACTCCCTCCTCTGAGGGAGCTACCTTTGGGGAAGGGGGTTGTTGTCCAGACAGGGGCCAGACTGGTGAACTGTGGGTCATGGGTTCAATAGTGGGTGAAACGTTACAATGGTAATATGTTGTAAAACAATGAGTGATGGTAATATTTTGTGGTCTATACTTTTTCAACAAAAAAAAGATATTAACATAATATAATATAATATTAATAATTCTTCTTAACCGTGCACTTGCACGACAGCGACCTATTCTGGGGAACATTCACCAAAAGCAGCTGATCTACAAGCTCACAAGCTGTCATGATGTTGTGCAGCCTATATATTTTGGTTATTTGATTTGATATAGTGCTTAAATTTGTCCTTTAATGCAGACCGATACAAATAAGGCAACATAATTCTGGAAAACATCATTGGTTTGTGATCAGTTTGACTGCTTAATGAACAGTAAAGACATCAGGATTAGGTTAAACCTGGCTGTTAGCCTGGTCCGGAGCAGGCTAAGTCCAAAGCATTAGTTTCCATGGTAACTAATGTAGCATCACTTTCATGAAACCGAATCAAGCCTCAACATATCCAGGTTAACTGGTTAAATTAATCTGGCAAGATTAACCGGCTTTCATAAAACCGTTTAATCGTTGATCCAGGATATATTAAGGCAGGATATGTGTTTAAATCCCGGTTTAATCTCTAATCCAAGTTTCGTGAAAAAGGCCCCTGGTCAGTTTGACCGTGTTGCCCAGCGACGCAGACAGCATCAGGCTGTGTGTCGTGTGTACCTGGTCAGTTTGACCGTGTTGTCCAGCGACGCAGACAGCATCAGGCTCTCGGTCTGTCTTTGTAAGGCCAGGCCTCGGATCTGCTTGGCGTGGATGGGAACGTACTGGATGGCCCTCATGTCCACTGTGCTGATCTTCGTCACCCCGCAGCCTGGACCTGGAGGGAGGGAGGATTTAAAAGAAATCGGACTAAATAGATCGTTTTCATTGTAATTTGACGTTTCATGTCGACGTCAAGACCGTTCCATCACAGCACAAAGTATGGGCTTGAATCTAATTTATATTTATTTAGCACAGTATAAAAAAAAGCCCAAGGAGCTTATACGAGGCCTCTATCTAAGTCACAATGCAAGACACAATAAAACATCCAGAACACGTTTGTAAACAATATAGAATTTCCAAGATACACAATTGCAGTATATAAAAATAAGAGATAATACAAAAACATATAATTAAGTGATCTGGCCAATTAAATAGGTTATGCTTATGTTTGAAATGATTTAATGAAGTAGAATTTTATGAGATCACTGTACAGCTGTTCCATAGCTGGGCCCCCTGTATCTGATGGAGAACTGACACAGTCCAGTACAGAACTTTGGGAGATGTAAAGGATTTGCCTGTCTTGTATTGAAATGGTGCACTTCACTGTTGAACTGAAAGAGGCTTTACCGGGCAAAGGGAATTAAACTGGCTGGAACGATATTTTGAAAAATAAAGTTGCAGGTTTGGTATTTAATTACATTACAAATTGGTAAAATATTAACACATCAACTGCTGGAAACGTATCCATACGCTTTATTAATCTCGAACGCTGTATGCGCAAAACGTATCTATACGTTTTATGGTTTTTTTTTATGATTACTGTACTTCATATTTATACGCGCCCGGACAACATAGAAAGTAACACCGATCGGCTCTACAAAGGTCCGGTATGTGATCCGGGAGTTAAAAGCCCCCCCTCCTGAAAAGAGGTCTGGTCTATGCGGGCATGCCGTATCCATTACGACGTACTGGAGGCGGCCTCGTCGGCCTGCACGGCATAGACCAACGCAGATATCAGGGGATCTAAAATGGAGGTACCCATACTCTAGTGTGTGTGAATACACTCGATTCCCCTCCCCTCCTGTTTCTACATGGTTTCTCCCGAGGCAGCAATGTAGGGGGAGTCTCTTCGTCTCGGATCGCATTGCAGTTTCAGTTCCCCCCCCACTCACTCATCCACTGTGCCTCCAACGGCAACTGCCTTGCACCGCCGCCTCGTACTCTCATTCTCGGAAAAAGATAGCCCTCTGCCCGTATATAAACCAAGAATAATCTGCAACGGTCGATCGCCATTTCATAACGTTTGCGAAACGAATGACGTATTCTCGAAGGACCGCAATAGGAGAAGCAGTATAGGAGATAGATATGATCAACTGTCTTTTTTTCGCCGTCACAGCCGGGATTAGCGTCTCTCTCGAGTGGATGAAGCTCTTTTCCATTCGCTTATCGCTCTTGTGGTTCTTTGCCCTAACATGTCCAGACATGTCAACCACTAACGCATCTCACCGTTATACTATCGTTCTGAAATGATCGGTGGAAGGTAGCCTACACTGATCAAGACTTTTGTTGCCCCCCCTGTTACTGAGACAATGATCAGATATGTCTATAGTATGTACATGTCGCTATAGGCCTTATTTTGTGAATATTTAGTTGTCAGGTCCATACCTTGTCTAAAATACTCTTTTTCAAAGAGGATTTCAGAGAATGCATGGACCTGAAGAACTATTATTGCACTATATTGCTATATTGCACTAACATTGAGTAGTGCAATGTTGTGAAGTGAGCAGTGCAACATTGCACTGCTCACTTCACAGGGGTGTGATTTTTATTATTATTACAGTATTAGTTTTTTCTTATGAAAGCAGAGAGTCTTCTGTTTCATACGGTATATAGTATGTACATGTCGCTATAGACCTTATTTTGTGAATATTTAGTTGTCAGGTCCATACCTTGTCTAAAATACTCTTTTTCAGAGAGCGCATCTGCGCACGGGAGCACATTGGCTGCATACCACATAACTAGGGATGCACAATTAATCTGTAGAATAATCAGAATCAGCCATAAAAATGCCATAATCGGAACGGTCCCAAAATAATACAGATTATTTAATTGGTTTTCACCAGCAAAAATGTTTTTAAATGAAAAATGTAAAAAGAAAATCACCATTAAATTTAATATAAATCAAAAGTGTCTATAGTACCTCTTGTCTAGAACAAAAGCCAAATCATATAATTTGTGTACTCGTCTCATTCAGTTGTGAAAACAGACTCTTGGAAAAGAGTAGGCTATATGCTATTTATTGATTGATTGAATACTTTATTAACAGGCTTTGGGCCAAGCCCCCCTAGGGCCTAGGCTTGTTTCCATTGTGGTCCTCTGTATAATATCGCAATCGGTCAGAATCGGCAGATATGACCCTAATCAGAGATCGGATATCGGTCATAATTTCAAAACCGTGCACCCCTACACATAATAATAATATTCCTTCTACCCTAATAGACACACAAGCACATGGCCGTTTATCCGTGCTCCTTCTCCTACCAAACCACAATGTTAGCACACATCTCTCCATGCAAAATAAAATCTGCATGCTCCCAGAATCTAGCTGCACTACATTGCATCCACGCACGTCATATTTACTGTACAAATATTACTTTTGTCACACACACTGTTATTGCACAACATTTTGCTGTGATGCAAATTACATCACAACTTTCTCATTCCCCGGCACCTCCCCTTTCCACTGCACACACACACACACACACACACACACACATGCACGTGCACACACACATACAGCACAGTATGCTACAGTACAGTACAGTACAGTATGGCAAAGCTCAGTATGATACAGCACGGTCCAGTACGGTACATTATGGTACCGAACCCTACAGTACAGTACAGTACAGTAGAGAAGAGAGCAGAACAGAGGAGAAGAGAACAGTACAGTACAGTACAGTACGGTACAGTACAGTACAGTGGGGTACAGTACAGTACAGCACAGTCCAGTACAGTGGAGTACAGTACAGTACAGCAGAGTCCAGTCCAGTCCAGCACAGCACAGTACATCACAGTGGAGTACAGTACAGTACAGTACAGCACAGTGGAGTCCAGTCCAGTGGAGTATAGTACAGTACAGTGGAGTACAGTACAGTACAGTGGAGTACAGTACAGTACAGTACAGTACAGTGGAATACAGAACGGTACAGTGCAGTACAGTACAGTACAGTACAGTGGAATACAGTACAGTGTAATACAGTACGGTACAATACAGTACAGTACAGTGGAATACAGTACAGTACAGTGGAATACAGTACAGTACAGTACAGTGGTGTACAGTACAGTACAGCACAGTCCAGTCCAGTACAGTGGTGTACAGCACAGTAAACCACAGTCCAGTCCAGTACAGTACAGCAGTACAGTACAGTACAGAGGACTACAGTATACTATTCCCGCTAGAGTGCCACATTTACGACATCCAAGCAACTTGGTATATAGAAACATTGCCACTTGCCATTCTTGCTTTTAGACGGAAATAAAAACAAGCAAAACAAACAATAGGGCCACTCAGCCAGGTTGCCAAGTTTGCACTTTCCAAGCAACTGGACATATGAATACATCATGGTTGCCATGTTTGCTTTTCCAAGTAAAAAAAACAAAAAAAAAACTGTATTGAGAATCGCCCTTCCGCTATTGCCTTCTTCCCATTTCCAACGCATGGCGCTAGGATGAGCGGGCCGAAGGCCTGCGAACTTCTAGTAATAATAATACACTTCATTTATAACGCACTTTACATTTGAAGCAAATCTCAAAGTGATATATATATATATTTACCAGATGGAGACTTCTGGGAGGCCAGAAGACAGGTGAGCGGCTCGCAGTAGGCCAGCACCCTGCAGCCTCCCGTCTTGGACACCAACACAGCCTTGTTGAATTTGTACTGGGCCCCCTGGGTGCTCCTGGAGGCGTCCCCGGCTCTCTGGGGGAACTGGGAGGAAGACTTGCTGCCCGCCTGGCTCATCAATTTTTTTTACAATACAAGTACAAACAAACACCAAGTTACGAGGTGCATGCGAGGAATTCAACTTAAAAAAAAGAATTGTCACACAACCCGAAATTAAAAGATTAACAGACAATGTTGATGTTCATCGGTCATCACCTGCAGCTGCAGATTGCATTGAGCAGACTCTAGCTCCGCCCTCCTCCTGAGACTCTGCTCCTCCTCCAGTGTCCTGTAGGAGGAGCCCAGGACCGGGTTGTCGGGGAGCCGCTGCCCCGTCTTCAGGACGTCCAGCCTCACGCCGGTGAGGTCGTCGGACGGGACGAACTCCGGGTAGGCCGTGTTGGGGTCCAGGGTGACGGGGCTGTAGGACACCATCTCCTTCATCTTGTCCCACACGCTGAACGCCAGGTTGCCCAGGTGTCGGGCCTCGTCGATCAGCGGCTCCGAGACCGCCTGCGGTTCCGCGTGGGGCTGTCGGAAAGTCGATGACACGATTTCATTGGTCACACAGATCATTGCCGATTAAACAATTGAATTGTGCTTCTTGCATTTAACCCATTTTGGGGCAGGAAACCCCTTTTGGTGTTAGCATTATGCTATGCTTTAGCTATTGAAAAATAGCAGATCTACAAGCTCATAGCGCGCCACCAAGTGGTGCGCTACGAGCTTGTAGGTCTGCTATTTTTTTTTAATCGAAGAACGACTGACATAGAAACATAGCTTTTTCAGAAAACTGTCAGGATGTAGAAGACATTTTTAGAATCTGATCTCAGGTCAAAATGGGTTAAAACATTATACTTGCCCTCTATAACTAAAATTAAAAACACTTGAAATATTGTATTTCTTTCATAAATAGAGAATCTTTCACTCAATAGGAACTGCTCCTGTCGCAAGTTGATGATGTCATATGTCTGTGTGGTCCAGCCCTATGGAATGTTGTGGTGCTCCGCGCCTGTAACACTCTCCTACGCACATGCACATGCACGCACGTCACTCAGACAAATGGACACTCCTACGTCACGTGCCCGGGCGCTACGAGAATGAATGAATGGAACGGGAGTGAGCTTGAGGAAGTGAGCTGTTGACACACAGCTGTCAACTCGGCCGCCCGCTGATCGTGTCCGTTTGTAGCCTACCTCTGGCTTGTGAGAGACCGTGCATAGGTTGCAGCCAGCAGTGGGACTAGTCAACACAACACCATCCAAGAAGTGAGTGTAGTGATTTCCCGGTCAGAGCGCTGTGTATTAAATCCCTTACTGACAGTTGATGACGCGGTTAGCGTTTCCTCCTCTTACGATCCGGGGTGATCCACAGAGTGTTGTCAGCGACGCCAGCGAGAACCGGGCGTCGGAGAGCAGCCACGCTCCGTCGGGGAAATCACTACACTCACTTCTTGGATGGTGTTGTCTTGACTAGTCCCACTGCTGGCTACAACCTATGCACGGTTTGTCTCTCACAAGCCAGAGGTAGGCTACAAACGGACACGATCAGCGGGCGGCCGAGTTGACAGCTGTCAGTGTCAACAGCTCACTTCCTCAAGCGTGCTCCCGTTCCATTCATAAATTCTCGTAGTGCCCAGGCACGTGACGTAGGAGTGTCCATTTGTCTGCTTGACGTGCGTGCATGTGCGTGCGCGTAGGAGAGTGTTACAGGCGCGGAGCGCCACAATGTATGGAATGCACGTGCTAATACAAACTATTTAAATGTTTGCTTTGACACTCACATTATCCTTAGGAAGCATAAAGTTGCTTTTTAACAACTTGGTTTTCACAAGGCAGATATGACGAATAACTTAAATCTAAAAATTGAAATCACAGACACCGGCTTTAATATTTTTTTAACAATTAATATTTTTTCAAGCCACTTGTTGTAAGAATAGCATATCTACAAGCTTACAACACGCCACGTGGTGTAAGAATAGCAGATCTACAAGCTTACAACACGCCACATGGTGTAAGAATAGCAGATCTACAAGCTTACAACACGCCACGTGTTGTAAGCTTGTAGATCAAATATTTCTGCCATTTGGTAAATGTTTTGGAAAGAAAAATAGCAGATCTACAAGCTTACAACACGTCACAAAGTGTCGTGTTGTAAGGTTGTAGATCTGCTATTTTTTAAAACGTATGGATATTTTTCCAACATGGAAACTATTGACGGTTATAATAGTTAAAAGTATAAAAAGATAATCATACTATAATTCAGTCAATGTCTGTCTGTGTGTGTGTCTGTGTGTGTGTCTGTCTCTGTCTGTCTGTCTGTCTGTCTGTCTGTCTGTCTGTATGTGTGTGTGTGTCTGTCTGTGTGTGTCTGTCTGTGTGTCAGAAACACCGCCATATCTCCTCACCGCCTGCACCAATCGCTCCCACTTTTCACACAGGCATTGACCATAATAATATGGAGGTCTTAACGAAGCCCTTTTTTCGATTTGACACATTAATGATTAATAATGAATTTATTAGTGGGGGGTACTGCGCCCGTCTCACAACGGGTAAGGGCTAGTGTAGTAAATAGTGACGGGCCCATATTATTAGATACCTGCCGGGTGAGCCGGACCCGCTCCATCATGGTCCCGTAGTTCTTCAGGAAGGAGACGTGGTCCACCTCGGCCCTCAGCTGGTCCTCCACGGCGCTGATGGCGTCCGAGAGAGACGCCACCTCCCCGTCCAGCTCCGCCCCCCTCTCCGCCACCGTCCGGCTCTTGGCCGCCTCCTCCCGCCGCAGGGCGGAGATCCTGGCCCCCTCTTCGTCCTTCAGGAACCGCCGGAACTCCTCAAACTGCGCCTTGATCTGTGTCTCCGCACTCTGCGCCTGCAGCAGGATGTGATCTCCCGTCCGGTCACATATCGCCTTCGCCCTCTGGAAGACCTCCAGCTTCAGCCTCAGCGGCTTCAGCGATTCCCGCGCCGTCTCCTTGAGCTGCCCCGACGCCTCGTCCACGGGCGAGAACCTGTGCCCGGCGTGCCTGTCGGAGTCCCGGCACACCAGACACGCCAGACACTCGTCATCCCGGCAGAAGAGGCGGAGCTTTTCCCCGTGCACGGCGCACACGAGGTCGAGCTCCTCCGAGGTCGCGGCCGCCGATGACGCCGCCGCCGCTTGGCTCTGGCGTTTCTCCTCCAGGTATTTCTCGCACAGGTTCTTCAGCACCAGGTTGGTGGGCGGGCGTTTCGCGGAGGACCTCTTGGTCCTCTTCTTGCAGACGGGACACTCCTCTGCGGGTCTCTCCGTCCACCACTCACGCAGACAGCCTCTGCAGAAGCTGTGGCTGCAGGTCAGCACCACGGGGTCCTATGAGAAGGATGGAGACATTAAGCCATTCTGACCTGAGATCAGATTCTAAAAAAGTGTCTTCTACATCCTGACAGTTTCATTATTATTTCATAATAATTATTTCATTATTATTATACCATTCTGACCTGAGATTAGATTCTACAGGTGTCTTCTACATCCTGACAATTTTCCGTGTCGTTCATAGACCCCCAAAGATATATTAAATTGGCCCGCCGACCACCATCTGAGATTTGCGCCACATTTTCACGATTTTTCCAAAATAGCAGATCTACAATGCTTAAAACGCCAACAGGTGTTCCCGCCCCAAAATGGGTTAAGACTCAAGAGTCTAAAAAAATCCCATATATGACAATATGGTGATTTGCCAGCAGATGTCACTGCTGATGAGGCCTGTTTTCACTGCAGCTCAAAAAGCTTTAGAACACACAGAGAAAAACGTGAGACCGCAGAAAGTCCACTACATGTTCAAAGTTTACGGTTGTGTGGGTGTAATAATTGGAGGTCATAAAAACCTAAAAATAAATAAAAATAAAACATAAATGAAACTTAACCCATTCTGACCTGAGATCAGATTCTATAAAAAGTGTCTTCTACATCCTGACAGTTTCATTATTATACCATTCTGACCTGAGATCAGATTCTAAAAATGTCTTCTACTTCCTGACAGTTTTCTGAAAAAGCTATGTTTCTATATATGTCAGTGGTTCTTCGAATTTTCAAAAATAGCAGACCTACAAGCTCCTAGCGCGCTATGAGCTTGTAGGTCTGCTATTTTTCAATAGCTAAAGCACAACGTAATGCTAACACCAAAAGGGGTTTCCGCCCAAAATGGGTTGCCATACCTTGAAGACGTCGCAGCACACGACGCAGTTGAGCTCCTCTTCCAGCCGAGTGAAAGGAGACGCCATTTCCGTCCGCGGTCACACTCCGGTCACACTCCGCGATCTCTCTCTGGAAGGCTGCCAACACCCGGAATAGCAGGAAAAAAACAAAGGAAATGGTGCATTTTATATAGAAAATGGTTAAATGGTAAATGGTGCATTTATATAGCGCCTTTATCCAAGGTGCTTTACATAGATAGTGCATTGCATTTGATTACATTCACACATTCATACACCGATGGCGACGGAAACCATGCAAGGCACCGACCAGCACATCATTGGGAGCAATTTAAGGGGTTCAGTGTCTTTGCTCAAGGACACCTTCGACACTAAAGGCTCATTCATAGTCACTTTTACCACATTTTGTTTTGTTACAGCCTCGTTACTTGCGCAAGCAGAGCGCGCAAGTATGCACTCGACAGAGTGCAGTTCTAGTTTTAAAAGGGATTAACTTGTTGTTTTTTTTCCTCATAAATCTACACACAATACCCCATAATGATGGAGGGGAAAATGTTTTTCAAATATTTTGTTAATTTATAAATAAATAAGAATGTACATAAGTATTCACACTCTTGACTTAGTACTAAGTTGAGGCACCTTTGGTGCAATTACAGCCTTACTCGCTTTTGAAATGAGGCTGTAAGAAAACAAAATGTGGTAAAAGTGAAGGAGTGTGAATACTTTCCGGATGCACGCTTGGTGCGGCGATTCTTGTATTATTTATTTTGTTTTACTGAGAATTAGGTTAGGAATAAGGTTAGGGTTAGGCATAGTTTTACTGGGGTTAAGTTTAGGTAGCCTATAGGGTTAGATTTAGGCATAGTTTTACTGGGGTTAAGTTTAGGAATAAGATTAGGTTTAGGCATAGTTTTACAGTTTTTTTGATTGATTGAAATATTTATTAACAGTTTGCAGAATTACAGTACATTTCAAGCACAAACTCAATACAAAGACTGTTAACTGTGTGAGTGGACGACCCAATTAAGCATTACACTTGTTTACTGTAACTCTGAGAGTGTACAAATGGAACCAAATGGACCCTTACGGCCGGTGTTCTAGTTTGTCATCAGACCATGTCAACTTCAGTCCGCGTCAACCGTCGCCGTAGAGACGGACCCAAACGACAGATGTTTTTCACAGCGAAATAATGCGTAGCTGTCCGCGTCAATGCCTGTGTTTCCCCTTTATTTTAATCACAATTCCAACATTACAACATAGCCTAGTATAAGCCTACCGATGTGATTATTGTCTTAAGCGTCGGGCAGGCATTGTGTGGAGTCTGTGGACCTTCGCCAGGTTTTGTTGTTGTTGACAGTCACGGGAAGAAGGGGTTGTCCGACTCTTCCTGTTTCTTAAATGATCCATTAGCTTTTATACATTCTATTCTATTCGCCATTGAAGTATGAGTACGTGTCACGTACATTAACCATGTAGCCCAGCATATAGTGCGTGAAAATAAACGCATTGATGAATGAAGGAATACAAAATAAAATAAAACCTTTCTGACGGGATTCGAACTTGTCCTGTTCACCTGTCTGGAGCATAGTCCAGTGTGCCTATCTATCCACGACGTTTAGTAACCGCAATCACATCATGGAGTATGGAACCAGCCATTAAAACACAGCCTTCATGGTCACTAGGATAAGTTCAGACTTTAGACCTCAGTCACCACAATGGTTTGCAACATAGCTGTTTAATTTAATACCGATTTGTTTCTAAAAACATCTCTCACCATCATCACCTAAATTCACCTTAGAGTCATTATGTTATACAGGCTACTTATGGAATAGGGACTGATCGTTATTTATTAGAAATTTTAAATATATGAAGCATTATAGGTAGACAAACTGTTTGTTTTAGATACAGCATAGGTGGGCACCATATGGAAACTTTTTTAGTTAAGATATTTTTTTCTTCATTTCAGAGCGGTGCCAACTGCTCCCATGACTGACTGAGTTTGTATGTCTGTATGTCTCCATGTCTGAGCACGACCTAATGACCCATTGACCCCTGGTCTCACACACACACACACACACACACACACACACACACTTCTGTTTTGCAGTTTACAGTGTTATTTGCTACTTTCTATATGTGAACTAGGTGGCCACTGGGTGCACCAACTCTGGGGGGCATTTCTTTTGTTGGCTTGCCAATCCCTTCAGGCCCCCTAAAATATCCAACATAGGAGGGCATCAAATAGTCTGTCATGAGGTCTTCTCTCTCTCAAAAAAAGGGGAAAAATATATAATAATAATAATAATAATAATAATAAGTTATTTACATGGAGAGCACATTCTTTCTTTAATTTGATTGATTGAGGTATTCGTTAACAGTTTGCAGAATTACAGTACATTTCAAGCACAACTCAATACAAAAACCTAACTGTGAGTGAACTTTAACTAAATACATGAATAACAATGTATTCATGTTCTTTCAGATTCAATGCTCCTCTTGTGCCTTATGCCGGTACCACCAATTGTGCGTAGTCATTATAAACCATCAGGATGAGGAGTATTTGTGCCCAGCCTGCATTCCCTGCGCATACATCACTGCCCTCGTTGGCCAGCCATCATTTTTATTTTATTTATTTTTTGTTTAAAAACACACATGCATTGAAGGATGAGTTCAGTTTGGGGCTCTCTCCAGGTTGGCAGAGGGTGAGTAGCTCCCAGGATTACATCTTAAGAAATTGGCACTGGGTGTAAAAAGTGTTACAAAATCATGGGAGAAAAGAAAAGATGGCCTGTCTTGTTGCTCTTGGCCTAGTCTGGATGACCATACTACTTCTGCAAAGATTCCAATTCAATTGAGATGGAATGCTATTTAGATACTAAGCTATATACTATCCTATAGTTTCAATGTGTAAATTATTTGTAATCCTGGTTTACTGAGGCAACATTTGATGCATGGTTACCTTGCTTATTGTAACTTGTTAGTCACTCTGGATAAGTTAAAGCTGCTGAATGCCTAAATGATAAGTTCAACCCTAACATCTAGTATGGTGAATTTCTACACTGCCAACCAATGTCACATGCTCCATCAACATGGAAAGGTTACAAACTGATACAGAGGAGCTGCAACCACTGTCCTGATGTGATCAGGAGCAATCTGACATCAGACAGTGTGCCCTTTTGTGGTCATTTTTGTTCCACACTGTAGAACAGTGGGCAAGGCAAAAATGTTACTCTTGTGTACTATGTATGGGATGTGCCAAATAAAATAACTTAGTGATCTTTGTTGTCTATGAGGTCATGTTATAAACACACTGTCTACCCTATAATGATTCAATTATTTACAATTTCTAAGTAGCCTGTACAACATAATGACTCTAAGGTGAATTTAGGTGATGATGGTGAGAGATGCTTTTAGAAACAAATCGGTATTAAACAGCTATGTTGCAAACCATTGTGGTGACTGAGGTCTGAACTTAACCTAGTGACCATGAAGGTTTTGTGCGTTAATGGCTGGTTCCATACTCCATGATGTGATTGTGGTTACTAAACGTCATGGATAGAATGGCACACACTGGACTAAGTTCAGACAGGTGAACTTATGCTGAGAACAGGACAAGTTCGAATCCCGTCACGAAGGTTTTTTAATTTTATTTATTCCTTCATTCATCAATGCGTTTCACGCACTACATGCTGGGCTACATGGTTAATGTATGTGACACATACTAATACTTCAATGGCGAATAGAATAGAATGTATAAAAGCTAATGGATCATTTAAGAAACAGGAAGAGTCAGACAACCCCTTCTTCCCGTGACTGTCAACAACAACAAAACCTGGCGAAGGTCCACAGACTCCACACAACGCCTGCCCGACGCGTAAGACAATAATCACATCGGTAGGCTTATAGGCTATGTTGTTTGGAATTGTGATTAAAATAAAGGGGAAACACAGGCATTGACGTGGACAGCTACGCATTATTTCGCTGTGAAAAACATCTGTCGTTTGGGTCCGTCTCTACGGCGACGGTTGACGCGGACTGAAGTTGACATGGTCTGATGACAAACTGTAACTCAAGAGAGTGTACAAATGTAGCCCTGGAACATGACTGCCATGATGATTATCATGACAGTCATGCAGAAACTTTGCCCTGTTTTTTGCGCTCGCTGCATTTACAAGATTTCCGTATATATAAACATTCAGATTTCAAATATAAAGTACTCACAAAGTGTCCCACGGGTGTTAGTTAGTAGCTTTCGCCAGCGATTAGAATTGCTGCGTCCCACGTTGTTTAATAAAAAGCATTTTTGTCCGAGCTCCCCGGCTACTTTTTTCAAACGGGGTTCGTTTGGGAAATCCACAGTTGCACACCGGGAGCGCACTCGCCTATTAGTCTGTATTGGCAGGGCGGTCAGCGTACCTATATCGAACACACCGAGTGCCACCCTCCTCCCGACCGATAGGGGCGCGTAGTTGAAAGCCAATGGCAAAATAACACCTCGGATAAAAATGCTTTTTATTAAACAACGCGGGATGCAGAAATTCTAATCGCTGGAGCTGCAACTATAGAGCCATATGGAATCCGTGTTAACGGAATCGCGGACGGAATCGCGGAAATGACCAATAAAAACGGAATTGGAATAAAACGCGGAATATTGCGGAATTGGCCCTAATCTGGGCTAAAATTCAGTTTTCGGGAGAAAATAGAACATGATTCAGTGGTCAGGTTTGTTCAGAAATCAAGTGAAGCAGGCCGATTATTATATTTTGTCATAAATGCGCAAAAAAGTACAACAGCCACTCTACTCTCATTGAAAATCCGGTAGAGTACGGTTGTAAGGAGATGTATAGCTTAGCTGCGTGTCTCTGTAACACCGAGGAGGAGTAGAGTAGAGCACAGCGCTCTCTCTCTGCCTGCTCCTCGGCTCCCTCCCAGTTCCACACACACGGAGTAAAGACTGCATGTAAAGAGAGAGAGGAGGAGAGGACCAGGTCTAGGAGTAATACTAACCTTGTAACCATGAAGCATTGCTGTTTTCATCTTGCATTAACAAAAATTAAATCCACACTGAGAGGGACAGAAGGTGTAAGTGGTAGACCTACAAGGCTACGTTAGCCAACGCTAGCTCCTATGCTAACGCTGCAAACTTACAGCAGTGTGTGTGTGTGTGTGTGTGTGTGTGTGTGTGTGTGTGTGTGTGCGCGGCTGCGTGCGTGGGTGCGTGCATGCATGCGAGTCAACTCTGAATGTTTTCTAAAGGACAACTTTTTTCCCCCCATCCTGACCAGCCTATTGTTATTATTGCATTTTGGCTGTAATAACTAACTGCAAGCCAATGAAGAATGAACCAATCAGTAGCATTGTCAGTATTTGTCTTAATTTCTAATTCATATTTATTTAGTTGACAATAATTGAACTGTAGGCCAGTGTTTTGAGACATACAAGGCTATTGTTTGTATTGCTATAAAATGATGTGGCAAATTTCAGTGGTGGAGTAAAAACAACAAGGTCACATGGCTTTGGGGAGTCTGGGCAGCAGATCTACAAGCTCTCAACATGTCATGCTGCAATGTGCTGTGGGCTTGTAGATCACCAATTTGGATAAATAAACTGATTATTTTTCCCTGATTAAAAAAAATAATGTTTTAAGCCTGTGCCTGCACCTCATACAGCACTATGTTCCATATTCTGCTACAGTACATGTTTGCACTTCAATTAAATTAAAGCTGCATTTGATAGGGGGGGGGGGGGTTGTTACTGAAAACGATGTTGGTTCTTCTTGCACTAACTTTTTATAAGCAATAAATGTTCTCCAATGCATTTAAAGGAATTATTGTGTTAGAATTTATGTTACTGTAAAAAAAAAAGTTTTACTTAAATGAATATTGGTTATATCTGGCTTTTTGATTCTCCACTAATCGGTAATCGGAAATATCGGCCAAAAACCATATCGGTCGATCACAATTTTTTTTTTTCCCGGTAAAGAAATTGCATAAAAAGCAAAAAACCGAATTCAGAAATATTAAAACGGAAAAAACGGAATTTGGGAAAAAATTAAACGGAATTGGGAAAATAATAAAACGGATTTCATATGGCTCTATGCAACTAACTAACACCCGTGGGACAAATTGTGAGTACTTTATATTTGAAATCTGAATGTTTATATATATGGAAATCTTGTTAATGCAGCGAGCGCAAAAAACAGGGTGAAGTTTCTTAGGTTTAATAGTTTAATAGTTTAAGTTTAATAGGGTTGCCAACTATCATATTTTCAGATAAGGGACATTACCCGGGCACGCGGCGAAGCCGCGTGTCCGTTGCGCCAGGCGCGCGGCATTTTTGGTGTCCCTTATTAAAAATTGGTGTCCCTTATTTGAAAATCAAATAGAAAAATTGGGTCATTTCCAGGCAAACCCCCCCAATTTCACGTCTAAATGTCGAGTCAAACCCCCAAAGCATGCGGTTATGGTTAGGGTATAGACTACATGAGAAACAGATTATCATTAAAAATTTTATTTTGTCAAAATGTGCAAATTAACAAATAAAAATAAAAATACAACCAAATAAAATACATATAAATCTATAAGATACAATCAATACAATGAATACAAAAAAAAGGAGGAGGGAACACGCCCCCAGTGCCAACAGGGAATCGAACCCAGGACCTTCTAGCTGTGAGGCAGCATTACCGACTATGCCACCGTGCCCCCTAAATACAATCAATTCAATGGCTCATAACGCATTGCAAAGGCCCTTAGAACAAGGCTCAACATATTGCAACGGCCCTTAGAACAAGGCTCAATGGCTCATAACATATTGCAAAGGCCCTTAGAACAAGGCTCAACATATTGCAAAGGCCCTTAGAACAAGGCTCAATGGCTCATAACATATTGCAAAGGCCCTTAGAACAAGGCTAAATGGCTCCTAACATATTGCAAAGGCCCTTATAACAAGGCTCTATAGACTTCCCAAAACAAACTGGGCAGGCTACTACTGGGCCTCACCCCCCCCGAACCCACCTCAACCCCTGCCCATTTTGACAGGCTGGAATGGCTTTAGGGTTGACGACAGAGTACAGCATCATGCAGTGGGTCTGGTCCACAAGATTTGATACACCACCAAGATACCCATGTACCTGTCTAAATACTTCCTTAATGTAAACAAAGTCCACACCACCAGGTAGTTCAACAAACCATGTGCAAATAAATTTCGCTCCTATGCCACAAAAATGTGGAACGCCCTACCAACTGTCATTTTTACATCCTTTATGATGATTTCCTTTTTTTGGCTATAGAGAAGTGTTTAAATATCACTTGTATATAGTGGACTGTACATCTCTAAATGTTATGATAAATTGAAAACGGTGGAACCTCTTTTTTTTGTTTTGTATCGAGTTGTGCTTGAAATGTACTGTAATACAATAATACTACCTAAATAATACCTCAATCAATCAATCCTTCCTTGGCAACTTGCACCCCCTGTTGGCAAACGCCAAAACTGCCTATTTCTTCCACTTGTATTTCAGTTGGCTTCTTGCAGCAGCAAGGAGTGGTTTATCCACCAAAACTGCAGTGTAGAACTCTGAGCAACACTTTTTTTAATGGTTTTCACCAGCAGCATGCTGTTTAACATCTGTCAGTCCTCCGTGACTGACAGAAAATGCACGTCTGCAGAGTACAATTCGCCTTGTTTTGGTCGTCCCTTCTCTCTATCCACACAAAATCTTTCTCCCAATTAGCTCTGTATTTACATTTTCTTTTCGTTTTTTTCTTTGGCGGAGGAGGAAGGTTTTCCTCTACTACGACTCCGTCTCCAATTTCAGAACTTTCTGAGGTAGTAGTGTCAGCATCCATTGTTTGTTTTTGTTGTGTTGCTTGTTGTGTTTGTTGTGTTGCTTCCCATATGATGAACTTAGCTACATAGAAATGTCTATTTGTATGTCTCTAAATGTTTGTATGTCTTTAAATGTTTTGATGAATTGAACAATGTGGACCCTGTTGTAAACAAGTGTAATGCTTAATTGGGTCGTCCACTCACAGTTGACAGTCTTTGTATTGAGTTTGTGCTTAAAATGTACTGTAAATTCTACAAACTGTTAATAAATATTTCAATCAATCAATCAAAAAGTGTGTTGGTCTGGGAGCACGAGCCGGTGAAATAGTTGCTAAGATACGATACTCCATAGTGATTGGCTCTGCTGCTGGCCTGCTGCGTGCATGTGAAGAGTACTGACCAATGAGCTGACTAGCTGAGCCTAGCGCCCTTCCAGACACCAGGTTTCATTGTCTTGCTTTCCATTTCCTATAGCTTAGAATCGCTGCCCCTTCTTCTGTGTGTCTGAATGGGAGCGAGTGACTGAGAATCACCATAACTCTCTGTCATTTTTCCACGACACCAAAATACGGGATTAAGTGCGTCCCGTATCGGTACATTACTGGACAGGTCTTTTAGCTGTCAAATACGATACAAACCCGTATTTTACGGGACGGTTGACTCATGAACCATGGCTAGTACAAATGGAACCAAACGGACCCCTGAGTTAAATTAAGTGTGATTTAAATGTGTTTGGTGTCCCAGAAATGCCCGATAGAGTGATATATGCCATTAAACTAGAAAAATTTGGGCGTCCTTGACATGAAAAAGTTTGGGAACCACTGCTGTTGTTGTTGCTGCTGCAGTAGTTTTGGTATCAATGTAATAATCATTATAGTTTCTTACCTTAAACAACAGTAGACTGTAGCTGTTGTAGAAGTGATGATAATTAAGCCAGCAGTAGTTTAACACTAAACAGTAAACACTAAACGGTTGTTTTATTAAAGTCGTGTGGGTGTGTGTCTTTCTCTGTGTGTGCAAGTGTACTAAATGGCTTCAAAATGAACCACATGAGCTGCACGTCTACACGCCATTGGTCGCTTCGTTGTTGGCAACAAGACGCTTGCTGATTGGCCATTATCGTCACACCCGCAGAGTACGAGAGAAAGCTATTGGTCCATGGCCGCAAGTTGAACGCATGCCAACGTATTGCATGACACTACCCTCTAGTGGTTGTACAAGGTAACGACTGCATTGAAACCAAAGTGTAAACATAATTGTACTAGGCCAGGGTACCCCAATAGGCGGCCCGCGGGCCATTTGCGGCCCACAGAGCGCCCCCTTGTGGCCCATGAAAGAATTAAAAAAAAAAAAAAAAAAAAAAAAATCTTTTTTTTTTCTTTTTTTTAAGGGTCCCAGATATAAATGGCATTAAATGGGGGTCAGTAGCCTATGCATGTCAAACTGGGCATCCTTTTCAAATGGGGTCTTGCCCTGAAAATGAATTTTCAGGGCAAGACCTCGACCTCGCGCGTGCAGACTCGGCCCCCAGCCTGGTACGCTAGTCAAAATATGGCCCTTGAGGAAAATTAATTGGGGAACCCTGTACTAGGCTATTCGTTTTGAATTTGTTTATTTATATTTGTCATTTATCTTTTCAGTTCAGTTTAACTTTCAACAGTTTAGCAACAGTTTAACTTGGTGAACTCTTGGTGAAGTTTAAAACGAGGTTCACTTTGTTTAATTGCCCTAAATATGATGGCATACGAAGTATAAAAGTATTTGTTAAGATATGTCTTCTATGGGGATTGCATTGAGTTAGATTGGATGATTATTGAAAAAAAACATTGAGATGTGATTTGTTAAAGGAGACCCATTCTGAACGGGAACCCCTTTTGGTGTTTCAAGCATTATGTTTTAATGTTTATATTAGGGCCGGGACTAATTGCGATTAATTTAGATTAATTAACTACAGAAAAATTAATCGCGATTAACTACAGATAAATTAATCGCACCTTTTTTTTCACCGCAGAACGTTTCTCACTTTTCTATAGTACTGAAAACTGGAAATAATAAAAAGTCACCCCATTTTGTGTTGCCTAGAACTGGAGGTCTGACAAAAAACAGTAACAATATGAAGTAAGTACAGCTTTGTGATGTCACTGAGATGTACTTGTTACTGTTACTAAAAAAAAATCAGACCTCCAGTTCTAGGCAACACATAAATTCACATGGTGTGACTTTTTATTATTATTTCCACAACAGGTATATTAATGACAGTAAAATGTTGAAAATGAGTGGTATCCTGTAGTCACTATTCATTGATTCACTGGGATACCAAAAAACATTTAAAAAAAAGGTTTCTCGCTGTTCTCGGGTTGAATATTGATATGCGATTAAAATGCGATTAATCTAGATGAATTAATCGCAAAGCCTCTGATTAATTAGATTAATTTTTTTAATCGAGTCCCAGCTCTAGTTTATATACTTTAGCTATTGAAAAATAGCAGATCTAGAAAAACTGACACAAAAACATGGGTTTTTCAGAAAACTACAAGTTCGTAGCACGTTTTTCTCAAAATATTTCTTGTCAAGGACCCCCAGAATTATATTTGGCCACCGACCCCCGTCTCAAAATATGTTGTTTCAAGTGTTTCAAATGTCATCAAGTAATGAAAACTAGACTAAAAGGCAAGGCATTTTATGTTTGGTTGTGCTCTGCCGATCTACAATCTCACAACGTGTCACACTGTGAGGCGTTGTGAGATTGTAGATCTGCTATTTTCAGCATGCAACCAAATGTACAATCAGCCATTACGAAACCAAAATACATTGTAGTCGACTAAAATCTTACACTATTTAGTCAACTAAAACTAGACTAAGACTAAAACATTTCAGATGATCAAAATATGACTAAAACTTAATACATGTTTACTCAAAAGACTATGATTAAAAGTTAAAACTAAATGAAAATATGCTGTCAAAATCAACAACAGTGAGGAGCCCCCACCGGGAGGATGTAGAGCCTTTGTCCTCCTCCTCCCGCACAACACTCCTTGATGGCAGGTTATGTTGGGGGTCCCCAGTTCAATAAGGTAATTTTTTGGGGGGCCCCCAATTCAATAATGGTTATTTTGGGGGGTCCCCAGTTTAATAATGATTATGGGGGGGGGGGGGGGGGGGTCGTGGTCTGAAAAGGTTGAGAACCACATTTATAGTTGACTGGGGTCCCCCAGGGTTCTATACTAGATCCTCTAACAGTGGTTCTCAAACATTTTCATGTCACGGACCCCCACATTGAGATTATATAATTGGCTGCAAAAAGAAGGACCACCATAAGAGAGAGAGAGAGAGAGAGAGAGAGAGAGAGAGAGAGAAGCAAGTGTATATATATTTGTTTATAAATCACCTTTTCTGGTGACCCACGGGAACCCCCTCAATGAGCCCTAGGGGTCCCCGGACCCCACTTTGAGAACCTCTGCACTATAGCGCATGTCCCTCTTCACTGTGAAAATAGCTGATCTACAAGCTCACCATGCATGGTGTCATGGACGCGCTGTGAGCTTGTAGATCTACTATGTTTGGCAGAATGTTGGACCCAGAATAGGGTCACTAGGGTTGGAGTTGTGAAATCTAAATGAATAACATGCTATAAAGCATCATAGTTGGTGGTTTATGGAACAGTTTGTACTTCTGTACAATAAAATGTTTGTATTATTTTCACTACTAATTACTAATAATTACTACTAACTTAATTAGTTGCTTTCCACCACTGAGTAACAGTTTTCAAATAATCATAGTGGAGTAAAAGTACAATATTTGCCTGTGAGATGTAGTGGAGTAGAAGTAAATAAAGTACTGACAAAGGTAAATACTCCAGTAAAGCAAAACATTCCTCAACTGTACTTAAGTACAGTATTTGAGTACATGTACTTACTTTCCACCACTGCTTGTAGTTGAGTAAAAGTACACATTTTGGCTCCGAGATGTAGTGGAGTAGAAGTACAAGTATTGCAAATTGGAAACACTCCAGTAAAGTACAAATACTTCATAATTGTACTTAAGTAAAAGTACTTTGTTTCTTTCCACCACTGACTACAAGTATTTGAAGACATTAGTTACTTTAAATTATTATTACAAAACATGCATTAACCCCTTCAGCACAATACATTGCGCCTTCTCAGGCCGTTTGAACATAGCAGATCTACAAACTATGTGTGAGCTTGCAGATCTGCTATTTTCAAATGCATTTTTATACTTGAAAATGGGACACTCTGCAAAACAGGTACTTTTTTACTTTCTGTAATTAAGTACAATTTGAATCCCGAACTTTACTTTTTGGTTTACATTATTTAATCCAAAGTCAAGACATTTATGTCTGAACTGAAGGAGAGTGAGTATACTTTATAAATATAAAATGCATTTGGCTGCTTGTATCAACTGATAAAAAAAAGCCTTTAGCAGTAATATAGAAAAATAGAAATCGAGATGCATCGCAGAATCAAATATAATGGTTAACAAGTGAAACAATTGTTAAGTGAATCAAATCTAATAGTGAGGCCAATGCAGATTCACACATCTATATTCGTTTTTTTGAGATAGCGGCCTTAATTACATTTACCTCAGCGTCCCAAATCTGGGGCGAACATTTGGCAGAAATAGCAGCTCTACAAGCTCACAGTGAGTTTGTAGATAGGTGATTTTCATCTAAGAGATTATATGGTGTACTGTAGAGGGACAAAGGGGGCTTATAGAGCATATAGCAGTGGGCATGTTTATTTATTTATTTTTTCTTCATTTTTCCCATAAAATAATCAATATAAATATTTTTGTAAAACTAAGCCTAGAATCAAGCCATCCAGGATCCTGATGATTTGTGGAGAAAAATAAATAAATTAATAATATGATATATTACATTTAATAAATACCCTTTGTTTAGCGTTCACAGTAACAAAGGTTATTATGGTCGACTCATGACTCACCAGGCTTGATTCTAGGCTTAAAATAATTGATATAAATATTTTTGTAAATCTATTTTTGTAAACCATGCCCACTGCTATGCTCTATAGCAGGGGTTCTCAATGTTTTTGGCTGGGAAATGCTTTGGCCATGTCTCACATGTCAAACAATTAGTTTGATTTACTTTTGCACCCCTAAAATACAATGAAGCATGCCGTTTCAAAGTTTAATTTCAAAGCTAATGTACCTGCTGTATGTTTTACTTTTGTCCTTCTTGGTCTTTTTGGTGACTTCCTTCGCAGTGAACACCTCATCCTTACGTTCGGCTGCTTCGCTGAAATGGTCATGGCCGTCTGTATCTGAACAGAAAGTCAGTGTTACGTTATCACACACAAGCAGAGAAACAATGGACATATTAGATCAGTGGTTCACCCTTGTTTTGCCTTGGAACCCCCCTCCTTAAATCCTTAAAACTGACAAGATTTAAGAACACGCATGCAAGCTCTCACTTGTGTTTTTACATAAATGTTACTTGTTACCCCATTAAGACCTGTGGCAAATTCCAAAAATGTCCTCTAAACAGTCTGTCAGTAGATCTCAAACTTTTTCATGTCAAACTCAATGTGTAAAAATATGTTTTAGTCATATTGTTCCTGTTCTGCCAACCAGGGAACACAATACAATGCTGACGTATATGGAATCCAAACCTTATTCATGTAGGCCTATGTATTTATTATTTGCAGTAAAGCTGTAAAGTTGTATTTTCAGCTTTTGTATTTACTTCTTCTCCTTCTCCCTTTACAAATGTAAAATGCATTTGGCTGCTTGTATTGTATTAACTGATAAAAAGAAGCCTTTTAGCTTAAAAATAGAAATTGAGATGCATCACAGAATCAAATAGAATTGTTAACAAAAGAAACGTGATCGAATCAAATCAAATAGTGAGGCCAATGCAGATTCACACATCTATTTCATACGATTCGTCTTTATTTCATTTACCTCAGCGTCCCAATTTTGGGGCGAACATTTGGCAGAAATAGCAGCTCTACAAGCTCACAGTGAGTTTGTATATAGGCTGTTTTTCAAGAGATTATTATGATTATAGAGCATAGCAGTGGCTGTGGTTTTCTCGACCCACTCAAAACTCTCCAATTCATTTTTCCCATAGAATAATTGATTATTATTTTTGTAAAACTCTAAGCCTAGAATCAAGCCATTCAGGATCCTGGTGAGTCATGACCATAACATCACCTTTGATACTGTGAACGCTAAGGTATTTATTGAATGTAGTATATCACTTTTTTTTTTTTTTTCCCGCCACAGAATAAAAGGGTTTATGCCTGGTCATGATTCACCAGGATCCTGAATGGCTTGATTCTATAGGCTTAAGGCTCATACATAGTCTGGATTTACGGTGGTGGGGTGACCACCGAACTACAACATGACGTCACGAGCCGCGGTGAAGAGCAAACCACCGCCACCGCTCCAGCCCTTCTCTCTGTTTTTACTCACCACCGCTCAACGTTATTTCAGCTCCGGTGGTCAGCTCACCACCGGAGCGGTGGTCACCTTACCACCGAAAATCCAGACTATGAATAGGCCTTTAGAGTTTTACAAAAATATTTATATCAATTATTCTATGGGAAAAACGAATTGGAGAGTTTTAAGTGGGTCGAGAAATCCTGGGTGGCTTGATTCTAGGCTTAAAACTATTGATGTAAATATTTTTGTAAATCTCCATGAAAAATGAATGGCCGATTTTTCAGTGGGTCCAGAAAACCATACCCACTGCTATGCTCTATAGAGCCCCCTGGGATAATCTGTCAGTCATATAGAGATATATAGAGATAAACTTTATTAGTCTCCCGAGGAAGAAATTTGTCTTAGACAAAGGGCCCGCATGCAAGCGTAGCCCTAGTCCATGTCGCCACAGTGCAGCGCCAAATACATCTTTCTTGCATCATAGAAAAAAAGAAAGAAAAAGAGGAAGAAGAAGGATAGGGGGGGTGGAGAGGGGGGGGGGGGGGGGGGGGGATAATACTCGGCTGTGCGGGCACGTTTCTGGGTGGGGGGTGGCGGGGAGGTTTGTACTGTGATAATCTGCTGCCACCTGCTGGGCTGAGAGGGTGAGACACAGGGGTGCTGTCAGAGATGGCAGGCCTTTCGGAAGTGTGTGCAGTCGTTGTTGACGGAGGACTTCTGTCTGGTTCTGAGATTGCTGTGAGACAGATCGACCAATTAACATTGAACAATAAATGGTACGGCACTGGTATTCTTAAACATGGGTAAAGCCAGTATTCTGAAAACAGGTATGGCTGACTACTGCATAACCGGATAGAGCATGTATTCCCAATTGCATCGTTCCCAAGGTACATTGTTCTGGTCATTGTTCTGGCCAAACAAAACTACGTTTTACTCTCATGTGTCTGTACACAAGATGTAACAATAAAGTACAACCTTGACCTTGTGTGGTCCCCAAGTAGTTGTATTAAATTATATAATCAATTCAATCAATGAGTTTGATTAACTGTTGCACCCGTAAAATAAAATGCAGCATGCCATTTTTAAGCTTAATTTCAATGACAGACCTGCTGCATGTGATTCAGAATTGGAGGTTTTGGAGGGTTGTTTATCTTTCTTAGAGACAGGGGGCTTGGGGGAAGCTTGTCTCTTCTCAGTCTTTGTGGCCTTGCTTTTTTTTTTTCTTTTTACTTTCTTCCCAGTGAACTCCTCATCCTGACGTCCGGGTGCTTCGCTTACATCGTCATGGCTGTCTGTATATGAACAGAAAGTCA
This sequence comes from Protomyctophum parallelum, assembly GCF_964188405.1. Classification (NCBI taxonomy): domain Eukaryota; kingdom Metazoa; phylum Chordata; class Actinopteri; order Myctophiformes; family Myctophidae; genus Protomyctophum; species Protomyctophum parallelum. Next base: position 203,166 of record NC_139714.1, read on the forward strand.
GTGTTATGTTATCACACAAAAGCAGAGAAACTATATGCACAGATTAGATCAGTGTTTGTTGTTTTGCCTTGTGAACCCCCCTCTTAAAATTTGACACGATTTAAGAACACGCATGCAAACACACACAATTCTTTCGTACACTCCTCCTTGTGGATATGGGGGGGGGGGGGGTGGTTATTATCGGAATACTGATATATTATTGATTTCAGCTGTTACAATTCCACACATGCAAACATGACCCGCTTTAATTACTTCAGTCTATATTAGTAGCTTAATGCCTATAGTAGGCCTCTTAGTCTTATGTCTACTAGTCTTATGTCATTTAAGTTCCTAAATGTAACATAAAAAGTAAAAACATATAAATGTATTTGAAATTAAATAAAACATTTACTTTTCAAGATTTCAATTCAGAAATAGCTAAAAAAAACAAACAGAATTTAAATTAAAAAATAGCAAAAAAAGCAGATATACTAGATCAAAACGTGTCGCAGTTTGAGCTTGTAGATCAGCTATTTTTTACTATATGCATTGTGGCCCTCTGGAGAGAGTGTGGAATATAGTTGCCCTCTCTCTCTGAGTCTCCATCATCAAAGTTTCCCACCCCTGCCCTATCCAAAAACTAGTTATAGATCTCATTGACACAAGACACAAGAGTTGATAATTTGCCACATGACACATGCAGTTGAATGCATGTGCAAATTGTATTATTCTATACACCTGTGGCCCATAGCCCACAGGTGAAGTTGATTTCAGTCAATAGCACAGTAAAGATGATATTAATCTAATGTGATAGTGTGATAGTGTGTAGTTCTTTATAGATCTAGCTTCTTAATTTTGATCTCAAAGTGCCCCAGATTGAAGCATTTTCATGTCAAATTTACATATTAGAACCGGCACTGGCCATATGCATGAAGTCCGGTTGGCGCTGTCCATGGTGCTGAAAGGCTATAAGTTATTTTTAAGTGCGTCACATTTTTCCAGATCATAGTAACTCCACACGCCAGGCTCTTTAATACTTCGAACAGTTTTCCTCTCGGCACCCTGTCATAGGCTTTGGAAAAGTCTATAAAGGCAACATACAGTTTCAGCTTCTTTCTGACACAATGTTCAACTAGAAAAAGTGCCCTTCCGGGCACAGGTCTCCACCAGGTTATCCACAGATCCGTGCAGTTAGAGGTAAAAACACTTTTCGGCCAGTTATAGCGCCACCTTGAGGCTGAGTTGAAATTGTTCATGTGGCATTTCGTCCTCGGCCTAGTGGGAATGTGGGTGCACAATTTCACGGAAATCACGCGATGTGTTCATGATTTGCAGCATTTTGTTTGAAACTGAGCACTCCTGTGAACTTTGGAAGCCAATCTTAACCAATCAGGATGGAGTCTGATAAATCTGAAAGACCCGTTTCGTTGAATGGCTCTAGAGAGACTGTGTACCAATTTGCGTGATGTTTGGACAAAATCTGTAGGTGTACTGTGCAAAAACGTGTTTTGCACAAAGCGGCCTCCTGGTGGCGCTATAACAGGCCGTTCTGGAAAGTTTGGGGCAGAGGTTCATGGTTGGCATCCAGGGAGTGTGTGTGCAAAATATGGCATTGAAAAACTTGTTTTGCACAAAGCGGCCTCCTGGTGGCGCTATAACAGGCCGTTCTGGAAAGTTTGGGGCAGAGGTTCATGGTTGGCATCCAGGGAGTGTGTGTGCAAAATATGGCATCGACCGGGTTAACGGTGGCCGAGATTAGCTGTTCACGGACACACACACACACGGACACACACGCGGACGGACGGAGTGCAAAACATACTCTCCCCACATGCCTTCGGCCTGGTGGAGACAATTATAAGCCTAAGTGCCACAATGTGCTCTATGCAGCTTCTTCTAGGTTGAGCTCCTGCCTGCTCTCGGAATGGCTTATACCAGCACATCAGTCTGTTAGTAAACACATAGTCATATACTTTTGCTGCACTATTGATCACACTTATGCCCCGATAATTGTCACAATCAATTAAGTCGGTTACCCTTCTTAAATAACATCATCAGTTTAGCAGGGGCCCAGTTCATTGGATAGCCAGTTAGAAATATGGAATTCATGAGTGTACATAGAAACATGACCCATTCTACTGGCAGAAGCTTGAAAACACCTGGGCTTACACCATCAGGGCCCGCTCCTTTTCCTGCCTTTAGCTGGCGGTCAATTACATATGATGCTATACATGATGCACACCCTTTATTTTGAATGTTCCTAAAAAATAAATTGAATAGGTTTTTGGTCACATGACTTTTTCAACAAAATCATTCTTCATATTGTCAGCCATGCCTACATGATGCACACCCTTTATTTTGAAAAGTTTCCTCAAAATGTTTGATATTCTGAAATCTAAGAAATTGAATAACCTTTTGGTCACATGACTTTGAAACAAAATCTTTCTTACACACATACCAAATGCACACCCTTTATTTTGAAAAGAAGTTATTTTTTTCATGAATTTATTACATCAAAGTAATAAATGACCTTGACAACCAAATCTTGTTGTTCAAGAGGCTGGTTCCATTGTCAATGGATGTGATGGGGGGGAAGTCAGCAGACAAATCTCAGGTTCACCACATCTTAGGCTTACTGTAAATTATATAAAACAGTCTGTTTTGTCTATGTGACAATTGTCCAAAGTAAAATATATTAGTCAATGTATTTTTCTTTCAACTTACAAAGGTAAATCAGCAAAGATCACACTTCCATGACTGCTTTGCCTTTTGAAACATTGCTGTGGTCATGTTAAGGCAGCGTTTATGGAACCACCTTTCGCAGCTCTCGCACTCGATCTGAAAAGTAATTAACAAATTACACAATGACATAATATTACTATCTTAAGGTCCTTCAAGATAATCTAATCTGACAACAGTTCACTCTATACAGGAGCCACATTGTTAATTTCAGATAGTATTACATTTTGCATAATGCAACCATACCATCACCAATTATGTGATTCACTTGTGTGATTAAACCTACTTTCAGATTTTTGTCTTTAAATGCATGCTGTGTGCGTGCACGCGTGCATGCGTGCGGCTGCATGCATGCTCTCGTGTGCGTGAAGGGGGATCTTAAATTGCTGATGTGTTGGTAACATCACCAAGGGAGTGAGACATCCCATAATGATGTCTTTTGACAAGATAGTGATAAAATATTTAAATTGTTACTGACAAAAAAATTAAACAATGATTTTGTTGAAGAGGTCATGTGACCAAAAAGTTATTCAATTTCTTAGATTTCAGAAATTCATAAAAAAATACATTATTAGGAAAACTTTCAAAATAAAGGGTGTGCATGATGTAGGAATTACTGACAAATAATTTGAACAATGATTTTATTGAAAAGGTTATGTGACCAAAAACCTATTAAATTTCTTAGATTTCAGAAATTCATAAAAAATACATTTTAAGTTATTCAATTTCTTAGATTTCAGAAATTCATAAAAAATATTTTTTTAGTAAAAAAATCAGTTTCATGAAACACAGGAAATTATGTTGTAATCCAAAGTGCAGTGGACTCTGCATGGCAGGGGCGTCCTCCTCCCTGAGCCAAGCTTGCGCCTGACCGCATACCTGTTGTGTAGGATTGATGTTGGTAATCGAAGCACCGATGAGAGACACTGTGGGTTTTCAGATGAGCGGTGACATCGTTTGGGTCATCAGGTGGGCAGGCCCTCCTTCTTGGGAGTTTCGCTGACTGGCCCACGACACCTCCAGAGGGTTCAGCAGTGAATCCCAGCGTCCCAGGTTCACTCCCTACTAGATGTCACAGACTCATCTGAAGGCCCATGTGGGGTCCTTTTTCTTCATCCACAGCCACTGACTCCCCTTTTCAGCAGCCCTGGAGAGGTCCTTGACCGCCTGCCGGTGGGCCTTCCCTCGTACTCCCATCTCCCTGAGTAGCCTAGATGTTGAGGTAGCTACGAACCCTCTGCAACCTACTTCCACTGGGCAGCCGAGATCGGCGTACCTCAGCATCTTCCGCTCGTAGGCCTCCTCCACTGCACCCTCCCAGGGCACAGTGAGTTCGATGATGAAGACAAGCTTGAGCGAGGCTGACCACAGAACCAGGTCTGGTCGCAGGTTGGTGGATGCGATCTCAGCTGGGAAGCAGAGTTTTGTGTCCAGGTCTGCCAGCATCTTCCAGTCCCGTGCTCTGCCAAGCTGCCCGGTGTCTGGTTTTGCAGTGGTGCTGCTTGCTTTACCCTTGCCCTCCCGAACAAATGGTGTTGGCTGCCAACGTGATGACGGGGGAGGAAGGGAGTTCACTCCACGATGTCCCTGTGTCTGAGTGCTGCCTTTGCCTGCTCAGTT
>NC_139714.1:212500-241418 GCF_964188405.1 Protomyctophum parallelum
CTTGCCTATTATTTATTATTATTATTCCTAAAGGAGTTTTTAAAAACATTTGTCCATTTAACAGTCCATAGACTTTGGCTGGGATGTACATTTATATACGGGCTCTTTTTTAACAAACATTTAAAGTCCATACACTTGGCTGGCCTATGATGTAATTTCGGAAAGCCAGGCATTGGAGTGTCCATCAGAAAGTGAGAACAAATAAAATATAAAAAAAACATCGTAGCCTACAGAATCTTGCTTTTTGAAAACAAAAACGATGCCAAAGACCAAATAGAAATAGGGAAAGAAAGAATAAAGGTAGACAGAGGAGCCAGGGGGGTGCAGTACTTAGTTTAGACAGTTTTTGGTTTAGACTAGTCATTGGTTAGAGTAGACCATTGACTAGTCTAAACTAAGTATGCACCCTAAGCCAGGGGCCTCAGTCATTCAGTGTTGTTGATATCTCAAGTTAATCTATTGTTGTTTTGAGTTGTGATAACTGGATTTGTACTCTATGAGTTATTTACTGTTCAGAGATGAAGTGCACATAATGGCACACTAGGCTATGCTTCAGACTGGTGTGCTCCTGCTGACATTGGGAGGAGTTCGAATCCTGTGAGATGTTGACAATTATTTATTTATTCAGTCATCCGTTGATGCGTTTATTTTGACACTTTAAATGGGCAGAATATGTGTGTGAAACTGAAACATTAGCACCATTCGCTTTGATAATTTGGAGCACATTGACTGACCAAGTCACGTCAGTGTAATGTGGCATTTGGGCATATTTAGGTCATGTTATAAAGAAATTGTTACTTTAACATATCATGCATCATACTTACTATTTCTATGTGGCCTGTATAACACAAATTACCATAAGGTGAACTTATATAGGTGATGATGGTGAGATGGTGATGTTAAAAACAAATCTGTAGGCTTATTAAAGTTTTGGAAATCGGTGTGAATCTGAATGAGATTTCAAGTTGATCTAGTTCCCAGTTTGTTTTGAGTTGTGATGGCTGCTTTTATAACCTATGATTTGATTACGATTACAAAATGTCATGGCTAGAATGGCTCACTGTAGTATGCATATGCTCCATGACTGGGGAACTTTATGCCGACAAACGGAGGAGAAAGTTCGAACCCCGTCAGAAACAAACGTTTATTCATTTATTTATTTATTCATTCATCGATGCGTTTATTGTTACGCATTACATGGGCTGCATACTATAGGCTACTCCAACAATGGTGATAGGTGCATTTCTAAAACGTAGGTAGGCTATAGTATTGTTGGAGATAGACAGTCACAGGAAGACGGGGTTGTCTTCCTGTTTTAATAACAACAAAACATACGGCTAGCCTGAGTAGCCTCGGTCCCAGGCTTATACTGATCTGCGGCTATCGCAATGTGAGTGTCCGTCTGCCCAAGAATCGGATTGGATAACGGATTGGGTATGTGTTGGCATTGTGACAGAAAAAAAGTGGCATTTGCGAGGACAGCTACGCATTCTGTCGCCGTTAGAACATCTGCGCCGAAGACGCCGTTTCCACGGCGACGGAAGACGTAATTTCATTTTGATCTGATTTCATCCAAATCGGATACACCGGTCACGCAGATTGATACACAGAAGTTACCGAAAAGTACTCCGAAATACAATGTATATTTATGTTGTAGCTGTAGCTTATATTCTTATAGGCTACAAGGTAGGCTGTGTGTTGGTGTTTATACGTCGTCACTGTGAATGGTCTATAACCTTGTTTAAATGAAATATAATGACTGACTGCAGAGTCGCTTTTTCACTGTGCAAACACTCTGTGTTTACTCACTCCTTGATAGTATGATTGACATGATTGACAGCTGTGTCAAGCTGTATCTTTAATTGAGCCACACCTCCAGACACGCTGCGATGCAGGACACGGAGAATATATGTGTATTGTTCTGTCTGATACAACGGTTCTCGAGGGGAGGCAGAAACGTAGCCATGGGATGCGGCTGCCTGCCCTTGCCTTTAGTAGATCCGCCACTGGTGAATGCCTGTTGGGCCTAATATTGCCATCATTTTGTTATTAAAACCCTCATTTTGTTATTAAAAATCTCACTTTCTTCCCTTTTTTTCCTGTGGTCATAAGTGATATGGCCGACTTGGTACTGTAGCTTAGGGGATATTGCTCATGTTATTTTAAAGGCTTAAAAATGCATCTATCAGGAAAAGAGACAATGAGAGAAGCCAGACTATTAGGGGACAAACTATATTGGGCATTTGAACAGATGCCTGTCAGTCACAATGTGGGACAGGGTCTCATTTCGTGGGACGCTTAAAGCCTTGGAAATGAGTGACTGTCCCACGCAAAGGGAGACATCTGGTCTACGTTCTGTGAGGCAACTCACCGTTTCCATGTGAATCCTGAGATCTACATGATTCTCACTGTTCTATTATAGCAGCCATGGGTTTACTTTTTTATCATTGCTGCCGGGCAGAGAAACCATGTATCTCCATAATTCAGAAGAAGCGAGTGCATTCTCCGTCACCGGCGATCATACGTGGCACTGCTTCGGAGAGGGGCGGGACCTGGCCGGGAAGGTGGGGGGAGTAGTGGAGTTCCGCGGCAATGTCGGTCCGTTCCATGGCCGACCTGTAACTGCCGATAACGGTCTTGGCTCCAGTTAAAACTCAAATAGTCTGGATTTTCGGTGGTTAGGTGACCACCGAACTACAACATGACATCACGAGCCGCGGTGAAGAGCAAACCACCGCCACCGCTCCAGCCCTTCTCTCTGTTTTTACTCGCCACCGCTCAATGTTATTTTGCGGTGGTCAGCGGTGGTCGCGGTGGTCAGCTCACCACCGAAAATCCAGACTATGAATAGGCCTTTAGGGTGTCAGCGTCGCTGGTTAGAACTCACCCGTGGCTCCCGAAACAGCCGTGTCTTCCCTGTGAGGTTAGGGTCTGGGGTAGGGTGTCGGACTGCTGCTGCCGGTGCCAGAAAATGCACTCACTCTCTCACACATAATTTAACCTTTTATGTTTTTTTGTAAATTACAAGCTTTTGATCTGATATTATTTTCTACTAATTCTGAAAAGTAACAGTTTTGGACATAAGAGGTTTCCACCTCACAGCAACAATATTATAGGCCTACCTACTTGTGTTATCTATTTCAGGATCATTAATCTGTTATTAAACTGATCTGTTTCAAATATGCATTAAAAAAATACTAATAGATGTTCTTTCATTTTGTTCTTTAATGTTTCATTAAAAAAAACTAAATTAATCTAGTCTGATTCAGTTTTATACAGGAGCTGTTTATAAAGTTTAATATGATAAATATATTATAGTCCTTATTCATGATGATTCATGAACAGCGGCAGCCTTTTTATTAAAGTTGTTATTTATATCACATCAAAGTCCTTACTCAAATATTTATTGTATTCCTTTATTCCAGACCAGTGTGTGGAGTCCAGTCTGCAGGTGAAGATCAGTTCTCCAGCCACGACTTATTCTATTAAACAGGAACCTGAAGACCACCTTAAACAGGAACCTGAAGACCACCTGCAACTCAGTAAATTGAAATGACTCTGTCTTTATTTGTTTTATTGGTCGGTCGGTACTGAGGGTGTAATGATGAACCGATATGACCCGGTTATTCATGAATGGGACGACGGTTCGGCAGTACAATTATGAATTATGAATGGGACGATGGTTCGGCAGTACAATTATGAATGGGTTCACTGAAGCTTTGCAGTTAATTCTACTTCAGTATTAACTAACCTGCTGGAGAAGACTCACTGACCTAACATTCAGCTCGTCTCACATATTCTATGAGAACGCTACAATGTAAACAAACGGCCATCAATGTTCAATTTAGGAAAATGTGGTCAACAATTGATTGATACTTTTTCCAGCCACTACTCCGCACTGAGGTACAAGATTCAAACCCTTTATAGAGTCTCTTTGTATTCTTTGCTAGACTTTCTGCACATTCCTGTGTGTAAAGAGGAGGTTCCACCTGAAGATGAGAGGAGCTCCAGTCTAGTCCAGGAGGAACCACAGCCTCCACAGATTAAAGATGAACAAGAGGAGCTACTTCAAAGACCAGAAGAAGCTGGTGGGTCAATGATGCAATACAAAATACTGCTTAAAGAAATGCTTTTACATTTTGAAATACATTTTGAGTAGGGCTTTCAAATGAATAAACATTTTAACCAGATGAAGCTCAGTTTAAAAATTTATTATTCACGATTATTAATCAGCATTCAAACTATGTCCAAGATTATGCCATGTTTTACAAGCTCACGGTGCCACACACAGCTGCTTGTAAATTGGCTATATATGTTACTTTTTGACTTTCCCTTTTACACATTCAATGTACAATTTATTTTCACCGGATGTCAGGATGGGGACAATTATTTTAGCACTTGAACAGCTAGTGACTGCTCCTTTATATACTGAACAGGACATTTTATTTGAATATGTAGTATAATGAATGGTCTTTCTACTGGTGATTTCCACAGATCACCACAGAAAGAGGTCTACAGTATCTAGAGAGATGGCCTCCAAGAGACATTCAACATTGTCAGAGGAACAGCCAGAGATGGATCAGAGACCTGGACTGTTTGATGCAAGGATGCAACCTGTAGTAAAATTGTACAAGATATGTATGTAGTCTTTTATTTACTGTGGTTTAAACCTGTAGTAAAGTTGAATACAATTTACAATTTAGGCATTAGCAGATGCTCTTAATCCAGAGTGATTTACAGTAAGCAATAAAAAAAAACATGGTAATACATCAAATACATAAAGACTATTGTCATCAAGAATCATAGGTAAGCTAAGAACCTAACAGTGGAATATCTATACAATGAAACTATGTGATGTGTATACACTATAGAGTGCAATGACTACATAAAATGCTATCTAAGTTACGTAAGTTGAGCCTGGCCTGTAAGGTCGTTGAGGCTAGGGCAAGTGCCATGGACTAAGATGGAGTCTGAAGTGGTGGTACAGTTTGTTGGGATCGGGACTCGAACCCGCGACACACTGTGATGATGGATTACCAGCCAAGTTGTCTGGACCGCTAAGCCGGCCCAGGCCCATTTCATATTTTTGGAGCCAGAAGGGAGAAGAGTTTGGGACGTGTGGAGCGCTGTCCCGGCGTTTTTAGTGAATGTACTTTCCAGCTTCCCTGCGTTGACTGATCTGAGCATGCGGGAGGGTATGTAGGGTCCGATAACAAGAACGCAAACCCCCAAAAAACATGCTCACTCCGGGTGTGGTAGGCTACTTACTTATATGTGTAATCATGAGTCATAATTTGAAAGCAGTTGTTTTTGAAACATCAAAGTCATGCAAGGTAACACACATCACAAAATTCCAGCCACCGGACCACAAACATATCAATAACGAAGTGTTAAGCCAATATATCCTTTGAACCGAACATAGCCGCTCTACAAGCTAATCTGGTTATCCTTTTTGAATATGTTACAGGGCCTTTGCTCTTACCTAGACCATAAGGGTCCTAACCATAGACTGTAAAAAATATGGACAAAGCGTTCCCCGGGTCTAACATGAACGTAAAATGAAGCCTGTAATAATATGCTAATTCCTGATGTAAGTCGCCATCTTTGGTACCAGCTGGCCATTGGCTGGCTCCGTTTTGTATACCAGCTGGTCATTGGCTGCCCAGACAACGAGGCGGGACTTCCCCCCTTCTTCTCCGTTGGTTTTTATTTTGACTCGAGTGGGAGGGGAATCCCGATCATAGACTGTAATGGTAGCCACGCCCCTCAGAACATACGCGATGTTTTTTTTTCTTTATGGTCATTTTTTTAATTAATGGGACCATAATTTTCCAAAAAGAATATTATGACATTAGAAATGAGACTTTAAACTAGTGACTGGAAGAAGAAAGTATTCATGACCATGTTTATTAAGGTAATACAGTCTAGGTGAAGTTGGGCCAAAATACATGGGCCTCTATGGAGCTATGGGGCTTTTTGGGTCCGGTCCAGCGCCACAACAGGCCATTATATGAACTACCGATTTCAAATGAGGCTTCACGAAATATCTGGCTGACTGCCCCCCTGGTCCTAACTAGGGATGGGTATCGTTGGGATTTTTGTGAATCCGGTACCGATTCCGGTTCCTAACGGTTCCCTATTTCGGTTCCAAATGGTATAAAATAACGTATTAAAATGTTTATTTATAAAATAATAGGTCAAATGTTTATTTAACAAAAAAATGTATCCCTATATATTGCCTTATTAGTCAATTTAAGACATGTAATGAATAGAGTAGCATACCGTATTATCCTTTATTCAACCGTACGTTGAAGATAAGAGTGACAATAAATGTTTATACTGATCACTCAGCTGCATGTTATTGTCTCACTGATTGACTGGCTGAAGCGCAAACGTTATCCCCCGATTGACAGGGGACGATGTCCCCTGTCAATGCTGCAGAGAGAGAGAGAGAGAGAGACGCTCACACTTGCAGATACTCCACAACAGTGTTTCACCAAATTTGCTGTTGAATAAATAAATAATTAGCGTGTGACTGTGCACGTCTGTAGGAACCGATAGTTATAACCGAAATTGAATTATTGTAATGGGTACCCGGTACCCATGCATGTTCGGTTCGGTACCTGCTTGGTCCCGAGGTTCGGGACCCACCCCTAGTCGTAACACATTGTATTTTTTTTTTTAGACTTTCTGCACGTCCCTGTGTGTAAAGAGGATGTTCCACCTGAAGAGGAGAGGAGCTCCAGTCTGGTCCAGGAGGAACCACAAGCTCCAGAGATTAAAGATGAACAAGTGGAGCTACTTCAAAGACCAGAAGAGGCTGGTGGACAAAGGTTGACATTACTAGCAGTGAAAAGTGAATATGATGTAAACAGAGAGATGGAGCCTGTAGCCGGCACCTCAACTCTATACATGACAACACAAGCTGATGTAGAGGACTGTGGAACATCACAACCAACTAGTGACAACCAGCTCCTCTCTTCACACTGTTCTGAATCTGATACTGAAGACAGTGATGATTGGGAGGAGACTAGGGGAGATCAGTCAGCTTTAAACACACTGATATCACAAAACACACAACATGTGGGAGGACGGCACAAGCTGTCCCAGGTTCTGAACTCATCGAAACAAACTGACTCCAAGAGGAGTCACACAGGGAAGAAAAGTTTTAATTGTACAGAGTGTGGCAGAATGTTTAATCTAAAAGGGACTTTAAAAAGACACATGAACATTCATGCAGGCAAAAAGCCATTTTCTTGTACAGTATGTGGTACAGGCTTTATTCAGGCGTATAACCTAAAAAAACACATGATGACTCATACAGGCGAAAGGCCATTCTCTTGTACAGTTTGTGGTACAGGCTTTACTCAGGCGTATAACCTAAAATCACACATGATGACTCATACAGGTGAAAAGCCATTTTCTTGTACAGTATGTGGTAAAAGCTGTGCTCACAAGAGTGATCTAAAAACACACATGATGACTCATACAGGCGAAAAGCCATTTTCTTGTACAGTATGTGGTAAAGGCTGTGTTACCAAAAGTCGTCTAAAAACACACATGATGACTCATACAGGCGAAAAGCCATTTTCTTGTACAGTATGTGGTAAAGGCTGTGTTACCAAAAGTCGTCTAAAAAAACACATTATGACTCATACAGGCGAAAGGCCATTCTCTTGTACAGTTTGTGGTACAGGCTTTACTCAGGCGTATAACCTAAAATCACACATGATGACTCATACAGACGAAAGGCCATTCTCTTGTACAGTTTGTGGTAAAGGCTTAACTCAGGCGTATAACCTAAAATCACACATGATGACTCATACAGGCGAAAAGCCATTTTCTTGTACAGTATGTGGTAAAAGCTGTGCTCACAAGAGTGATCTAAAAACACACATGATGACTCATACAGGCGAAAAGCCATTTTCTTGTACAGTATGTGGTAAAGGCTGTGTTACCAAAAGTCGTCTAAAAAAACACATGATGACTCATACAGGTGAAAGGCCATTCTCTTGTACAGTTTGTGGTAAAGGCTTTACTCAGGCGTATAACCTAAAATCACACATGATGACTCATACAGGCGAAAAGCCATTTTCTTGTACAGTATGTGGTAAAAGTTGTGCTCACAAGAGTGATCTAAAAAGACACATGAAGACTCATACAGGCATAGTCTAAATCATAATGATCAGTCAGTCTAATCCAGGATGACAATGATGCAAAAGCAGAGGAATTACATGTATAATCTGACAATATCAACATGACTGAATAAAATAAACAGCAATAGTCCCTTGTGATGGAGTTTAATTTGTATCTTGTGTATGGATCTTATTTTCTATTCAACATGATGGAATTTTATTTTTATTTTAGCTTGCATTATTCCCTCCAGCTCATAGGTCACTGCTAGTACAATATGAGCATCAGTGTGTCCACATTTGTCAGTATTTAACAAGTCTTATGCATTCACATTCATGCAATAATTATGTTCATTGCTATGCAGTAAATGATGGTGCAGTAAAGTGCTCACAAGCTGCTGGGTTTGTGTAGATCAGGGGTGTCAGCTACATCTTACATAATGTACCATCAGACCATATCAGCCACATACATGTATGCATTCCAGTTAAACAATTCTATTTGTATTTTACTATCATCATTCTGGGTGCCTGCCATGCAATGGCAGAAACACAGGTTGAAATCCGCAACCAATACTTAATTATAATCGTCAAGACACGAAACTTTGACGTCTACGGCCGGCCGCACGGTTTACCAAAGCCCCACAATATATACATCGAAACGTGCGGCTCGGCCGGGAATGGTGTGCTTGTGCTTTTCTTTCCGTTTCGGGTTACCGTGCCGACGTAATTCGCAATAAACGACGCGAAAAATGCCCCATGCAAAGTCAATGGGGAAACGCGGATAAAAACAGAAAACGACACGTTACTTTGGAGCCACATTGCTCTGGCATACTGTTACGTAGACACACGATTTAAACCTCAAACAGCACACGAGGCCATCGACTTTGTCGTGGTTCAGACGGAATTCGAATACGTTGCACGGTTTGCCCGCTATCGCAGTTCAAAGTGTGTGTGGTCTGAGCAAAAATCTCGACTCTCAGTGTCGCACGGCCAGAGAGAGAGCGGGTCAGAGGGAGAAGCCAATCTGAAGACTGTAACGATAATTCGGTAATTTTGTAGCCACACTCGTCCTCTTTCACCCAATGTCACAACCACAGCCCAGATTCATACGGTACGTGAACTACAGCCCTGAAAGCGACAGGTGTACCAACATAATGTGTCATACAACTCCACAAACACAATTTCTTAACTCGCTCTCATAACCTCGGGTCACTCACGGCGAAAACAAAAATCACATTTGACGTTTACTTTTTGCGATAGAGCAATTTGTTCGGACATACGTTCTCTCACTGAGTCAGTGTGGTTTTAACTTTCAATAGTGTTTGCATTCGCATAGACTAGCCCTAGCCCAGGTGAAATTGATACTTTGTTAATGATTCAAGGTCAAGTTGACCACCTCTCAAACACGCGCACACACGAACGCACATGCACGCACATGCACACATGTGCATGCACACACACACATTGAAAGACAATGGAGAAAATCGGGGAAACACGTAACTCTGTCATTTCTCGACCGTTTCAGAAGCAGGGCGGCTCGCCGGAACCGGGCCGCCCCCCTGAACGAAACCAAATGGACCCTTACAGCTCAGACATCTTAGCATTAGCATGTTAGCATGATAGCATTAGCATGTTAGCATGTTAGCATGTTAGCATTAGCATGTTAGCATTAGCATGTTAGCATTAGCATGTTAGCATGTTAGCATTAGCATGTTAGCATTAGCATGTTAGCATTAGCATGTTAGCATATTAGCATGTTAGCATTAGCATGATAGCATTAGCATGTTAACATTAGCATGTTAGCATTAGCATTAGCATGTTAGCATTAGCATGTTAGCATTAGCATGTTAGCATGTTAGCATGATAGCATTAGCATGTTATCATTAGCATGATAGCATTAGCATGTTAGCATGATAGCATTAGCATGATAGCATTAGCATGTTAGCATGTTAGCATTAGAATGTTAGCATGATAACATTAACATGTTAGCATGATAGCATTAGCATGTTAGCATTAGCATGTTTGCATGATATCATTAGCATGTTAGCATGATAGCATTAGCATGTTAGCATTAGCATGTTAGCATGATAGCATTAGCATGTTAGCATGATAGCATTAGCATGTTAGCATGTTAGCAGCATGTTAGCATTTTAGCTTGATATCATGTTAGCATTAACATGTTAGCATTAGCATGTTAGCATTAAAATGTTAGCATGTTAGTATTAGCATGTTAGCATGTTAGCATTAGAATGTTGGTGGCAACGTAATGCGCAATGAACTAAGACAAAATACCTCATTGAAAGTCAATGGGGAGACCTGGCTCACATGTAACCAAATGGACCCTTCTGAGAGGCTAAATGTCATCAAATGGTGGTCCGTGGCTCAAATGCTGCACAGACTTGGCGAGCTTCAGGCACCCAGTAAAATTTCTTGAAATTTTGTTTCTAGTTAAGTATGTGTTGCGGATTTCAACCTGTGTTTCTGCCATTGCATGGCAGGCACCCAGAATTGCCACTATGTAACGCATACCGCCGGTATGTAACGCATACCGCCGGTATGTAACGCACAACGCATACCGCGGTGTCAGGTTCATTACCGCGTTTTTTTTTAATGAAATGAAAAGTGTATCATAATAAACAGTGACGCTGAGTCAGTCTAATCATGCCAGCAACACAACAACACCAGAGGGAGTTCAAAAAACCATGTGCAACCCAGATTCGGCACAAACAAGGATTTATTGATTGATTTAAATATTTATTAACAGTTTGCAGAATTACACTACATTTCAAGCACAACTCAATACAAAGACTGTTAACAAACTCAAAAGTCCCGTTATTGAGAGTATTTCATGTAAATGTCCTTCCTATCTTTTTGTTAAATGTGCAATTTCCATCTGGCTGCATCCTCTGATGGACAAGACCCTCGGACACCGTCCATATTAGAATACATTTGTGCGACGAAACTTAACCCATTCTGACCTGAGATCAGATTCATACGAGGTTTCCACTGGACACACACTGGTCTGATTAACCCATTCTGACCTGAGATCAGATTCATACGAGGTTTCCACTGGGACACACACTGGTCTGATTAACCCATTCTGACCCGAGATCAGATTCTAAAAATGTCAGTCGTTCTTGTCGATTTTTCAAAAATAGCAGACCTACAAGCTCGTATATGAGCTTGTAGATCTGCTATTTTTCAATAGTTAAAGCATAACATGATGCCAACACCAAAATGGGTTTTATCTTTGAAATATAAAAAGACGGGGAGCAGAATTATATCGTGTGCGGACATTCCACTTCTTTCTTCGTCATCAGCTCTTCCGTTGGACACTCCAGACTCTTATGATGAAGCAATTTGGAAATTTGCGAGACTCAATGGTAACACGAGACAAATTACTACATGACGCCCAAGGTCAGGTCCTCGATAGCTCCAGCCTTCACAAGCTTCGCCAGAAACTGCTTTTCTTTCACTATGTTATGATCGCCGTGTTCTGTCACCGCTGACATTTTGAGGTCTTCGTAGTAGTGCAAAGCGGCGTCGGGGTCGCTCATGTTGTAGCCAAAGCCAGCCACAGCCACTCGGTCACAGTGATGGAGGGCCATCGTTATGGCAATCGCCCCTGTGGTGGGAATATTGGCCTTCTGACCCCAAACGGGCCAACAATCGTGGTACGGCAAGCCAATGAGCTGGAAGGAGGCCTCCTTGATGAAGTAGGGGTTCAGCATCCGCATGTCGGCTGGCTTTCTTGGTACGCGCTGTGCCAACCAGAATTGCGCTGTATCGGGCATCATCTTCAAGACCATATGACGAAACCACTCAAGGTCCTCAGGTCTAAATGCAGAGAGGACAAACAGCGACTGGTCCTCTATCTGCTCCGTCTCCTTGGGGCAGCTTGCGGCGTATAGGATGCGCATGGTGGTCTTGGAGCCCACGTCCGTCTCGTAGCCTTTCACCGGCGCTGCGTTCAACCTCACGACGACGTCAAACGTATCGATCACATGACCCAGAGACTTGTCGGTCAGAATACCTCCGTTACCGACGACGACGCAACTCTTGCTTTCCAAACGATCCAGGTCCTCCCCTAAACCGTAGCTTCCCGTAGCCGAAAGAATGTCCTCTAGGATCTTCTCTTGTGAATTAACTCCAAATGGAATGCCACACTCTCGGATGTCGGGGAATTGCTTAAAGTTCGAATCGAGGAACATGGGAACGGGCACAGATCCAAAACCTGGGTACAGGGTGGCGACCTTGGAAGATGCAAAGCCAAGCTTCCAATCACCCGTCCTGCCTTCACCGTGACCCGTCCTGCCTTCACCGTGACGTGTCCTGCCTTCACCGTGACGTGTCCTGCCTTCACCGTGACCCGTCCTGCCTTCACCGTGACCCGTCCTGCCTTCACCGTGACCCGTCCTGCCTTCACCGTGACCCGTCCTGCCTTCACCGTGACCCGTCCTGCCTTCACCGTGACCCGTCCTGCCTTCACCGTGACCCGTCCTGCCTTCACCGTGACCCGTCCTGCCTTCACCGTGACCCGTCCTGCCTTCACCGTGACCCGTCCTGCCTTCACCGTGACCCGTCCTGCCTTCACCGTGACCCGTCCTGCCTTCACCGTGACCCGTCCTGCCTTCACCGTGACCCGTCCTGCCTTCACCGTGACCCGTCCTGCCTTCACCGTGACCCGTCCTGCCTTCACCGTGACGTGTCCTGCCTTCACCGTGACCCGTCCTGCCTTCACCGTGACCCGTCCTGCCTTCACCGTGACCCGTCCTGCCTTCACCGTGACCCGTCCTGCCTTCACCGTGACCCGTCCTGCCTTCACCGTGACCCGTCCTGCCTTCACCGTGACCCGTCCTGCCTTCACCGTGACCCGTCCTGCCTTCACCGTGACCCGTCCTGCCTTCACCGTGACCCGTCCTGCCTTCACCGTGACCCGTCCTGCCTTCACCGTGACCCGTCCTGCCTTCACCGTGACCCGTCCTGCCTTCACCGTGACCTGTCCTCCACTCCAAGCCGCTCATGGCCCAGACACCGAGGGCCGTCAGAATGAAACCAAAGATTCCCAGGGAGATGATTCGCACGGCCTTCCTACGACGCATGATCTTAGAAGACTGGGGCCGTTAGAGAGAGAGAGAGAGAGAGCGCCCCCTCTGATGATGGTTTCACGGCGAGGTGCACAGTATTCTAGGTGCACTTAAATAGTTCTATTTAATTGGAGTGCTGATATTAGACAGCTCAAATCTCTATTGCTGATTACTTCGTGTAGAACACACCACTGTGGCAACGCCAATTAGAGCTTAAACCAGGAAGCTTTGACTTCTGTCACCAAACCTGTAGCAAACCCCAGTTATATATCCTCCGACTAGGCTTGTTGTGATGACTATGCCAGTCAGATCTATCCATATATGGGTTCTACCATATCTATCTGATATCAGCACTAGGTCAATCTGGACCAAATATAGGGATTATCATACTACACGTGTCATATCCTTCTACCCTGATGGAAAGGGGGTACACAAGCACATGGCCGTTTATCCGTGCTCCTTCTCCTACCACACCACTCCATTAGCACACATCTCTCCGTGCACTAAACATCCTGCACGCCACCCGGATCCACATGCACTGCATCACTTCCCCACAGCTGCCATATTTACTGTACGAATATGATTTTTGTCACACTGTTATTGCACATTTCGCTGCAATGCAAATGACGTCACAAATTCCCCATTCCCCGCCCTTCCTCTTTTCACTGCACGCACGCACGCATACACAGGGTGCAGTATGGCACAGTGCAGTACAGTACAGAGAAGAACAGCACAGGGAAGTACAGTACAGTGCAGTACAGAGGACTACAGTACAGTACAATACAGCACAGCACAGCAGACTACAGTACAGCACAGCACAGTACAGTATAGTACTATTCCCGCTAGGTTGCCATATTTGCGACATCCAAGCAACTTGGTATATAGAAACATTGCCACTTGCCATGCTTGCTTTTATACGGAAATAAATACAAGCAAAACAAAAAATAGGGCCTCTCAGCCAGGTTGCCAAGTTTGCACTTTCCAAGCAACTGGGTATACGAAAACATCATGGGTTGCATCATGATGCCATGTTAAAAAAACAGTATCGCCCTCCCGCTATTGCCTTCTTCCCATTTACGAGGCGTGGCGCTAGGATGAGCGTGCCAAAGGCCCGCGAAGTTCTAGTGTCATATAACCCAACGTGCTATATGAGAGTCCTATTTTCCATCATTTATTTAGTTATTTATTTATTTATTTAGTTTACCCCCATGTATGAGACTATATCCAATAGAACAACTCTCCCAGATCCGATAATATGAATGGAAGTGAGAGTCTTCGTCACAGCCACCCCAGATGTCCCGTTGAAATCTATACCGTATCAAGAGGACTCGACCAATTTCCCTTTCTTTCCGATAGGTTCAAACCAGGGGGGCAGTCAGACAGATATTTTGTGAAGCCACTAAGGAAATCGTAGTTAATATAATGGCCTGTTGTGGCGCTGTCAGGGCCCAAAAAAACCCCATAGAAGTCCATGTATTTGGGCCCAACTTCACATAGACTATTACCTTAATAAACATGGTCATGAATACTTGCTTCCATTCACTAGTTTAAAGTCTCATTTCTAATTATGGTCCCATTTATAAAAAAAATGACCATAATGTCGCGTATGTTCTGAGGGGCGTGGCTACCGTTACAGTCTATGATCGGGATTCCCCTCCCACTCGAGTCAAAATAAAAACCAACGGAGAAGAAGGGGGGAAGTCCCGCCTCTTTGTCTGGGCAGCCAATTGCCAGCTGGGCCCAAACGGAGCCAGCCAATGGCCAGCTGGGCCCAAACGGATCTAGAAAGATGGCGACTTACAGTGCAAGGAATAACAGGCTTCATTTTACGTTCATGTTAGACCTTGGGAACGCTTTGTCCATATTTTTTACAGTCTATGGTTATAACAGGCCGGGGCCTGATGGTTATCCGGCAAGGGAAACCCTTGAAGATGTTAATTTTCTCTCCATTAGTCTGCTGACGATCTGTGTGTATATGCTCAGACAATCCAAGATCTCTGGCGATAAAATGCACCCTCAATATGTGACCAGGGACAGTAGTTTGATATACAAGGGGGACATGGTCATTTTTCAGTTAAACTTGGTTTGGCTGTGCGACAGGAGATGCCTCGGAAGATACGGCCTCTCCGTGCAAAACTTGAAGATCTCTCGTGATTCTGATACGCAGCTCTTCAGGTTAACCCATTTTAGACCTGAGATCAGATTCTAAAAATGTTCTTCTACATCCTGACAGTTTTCTGAAAAAGCTATGTTTCTATGTCAGTCGTTGATTTTTCAAAAAATAGCAGACCTACAAGCTCATAGCGCGCCACTCGGTGGCGCGCTACGAGCTTGTAGGTCTGCTATTTTTCAATAGCTAAAGCATGACATGATGCTAACACCAAAATGGCTTTCTGCCCAAAATGGGTTAAAACGCACATGCGAGGCTTGTCTCGTTTTAGAACTGAATCTAATTGTTTTGAATAATAATATTAAGAAGAGTCGCCAATCAGCCAAAAAGGCTATAAAATAAAGCAAGTTATTTGCTTTATCTTTTTAAACGGTATTTAAAGTTTTTAAACGGTAGCCAACAAATCCAGAGTATGTGCTATTTTCTTTACAAAGTAAATAGGTATAATATTTAGAGATGTCCCGATACAAAAAAAATTCAGACCAAGTACGAGTACGAGTACTTTCTTTTAAGTACTCGCCGATACCGAATACCGATACGAATACTTTTTATTTTTGTTGAGTAACCACTTATTTTACCACCTCCCGTCTACACTTGTCAGTTGTCATTTATGCTTGTAGATCAGCCGTTTTCAACTCGTCTCAAAGTATCGGGCCCGGTTCAGATACTCGAGTACGAGTACTTTAGGCTAGTATCGGCCGAGTACCCGATACCAGTATCGGTATCGGAACAACTCTAATAATATTACTGTTTTGGCAGAGTAATACCTTACTTTACTCGTTACTGGAAAAAGTAACAATATTACAGTAACATGTAACTAGTAACTCGTTACTGCCCAACACTGGCTGTCATAAATGTTTGGAATGGATATTGTGTTTTTAAAAGTATATTATCAAAGAAGTTTTACTCTGGGAAGGTGAAATCAGACTCCCCATTCATTATAGTACACACCAGAGATGGCGACTCGAGTCGGAGACTCGGACTCGAGTTGGACTCGAGTCCATGTTTTTGCAACTCGGGACTCACACTCGGACTTGTCCCTCGGGACCCTCTCAAAGACTCCAGACTTGACTCGGACTCTTCCCTCAAAGACTTCAGACTTGACTCTGACTCGAGCTCAAAGACTCGTGGGCAATCTTTGTTTTATATATTAAATATTTATTTTGGACGCATTTAATGAACGCGATGCCGACCCTCTCCCGCAAATTAACCGGCTTCATTGAAACTGTTGAAATGGGAGGGTTTCCCCTTAAGCCTGCTGCTGGTTGCTGTGTGTGGCTGTGCTGCTGTGGCACGCCCCAGCCGCCACCACCACCATAAAAACATCCCATCTCTCCTCCTCACATCATCAGCCTCAATCATTCACCAGATCACATCATGGCGACGACGAGTACAACTACAACAGCAGCTGCTGCTACAGAAACTTCTCCGGCGGCGTGTGCCCCGGCTATAATTGCTTTCGGCTACACAGAGTTTTCACAAAAAGACAAAAACAGAGCCGCGAAATGTAAAGAATGCGGTGTGGTCATTAAAGAAAAGGGGTCTACAACAAGTAACTTTCTTCGTCACCTCAAAACGCACAAGGCGAGGTAAGCTTGTAAATCAGTAAATGTCTTACCTTTTTAAGCGTCTCAGCACCAAACCCATGGTTAATCCAGTCCTACTTGACATTTGCTACTATCAGAATGCATCGTGATAGTTTAACTAACGTTGTGCTCATGTTTGCGTTTGACCAGAGTAATCTAGTAAGAGAGTGGTGACACTTGAGTGGCGATAGTTCCAAACATTGTTCCTATGGCTGGAACTATCCCATTCAGTATTTAAGTCCGACGTCATTTTGTAGTGCTACGTTACGTCCGGGTCCAAGTGGCACCAGCTCCCGTCCGCATCCCATTGTAAATAGAATATCTAAAACGCGTGAATCTTTTTAAATTGACGTTATTTTTCAGAAAGGAAGCCATAGAGGGTTAAAATGGGTCTTAATGCTTCCAACTCGAGTAGAATTATTAATGTTTTGTACAAGTGTCCATGACAACAAAAATATATGATGTGGAGACAATAAAGACTATTATTATCATTATTATTGAAGGTGGCAACAGTCCATTTGCTCGGTAAAATATTTCGGGGGCATATTTACAATGTGTGCAGGCTTGAGTATGTTGAATCTAGTTTGCATTAATGAGGATTTAGTTGACACAATCAAATAAAATGGCGATAGTATTCCATGTGGGGCAGACGGCCTGTCACAGCCAGATTTTGGAGAGCAGCGCAGCTTTGTTGTTGCGAGGAAAGCGGTAAAATGAGACTTTCGTGGTTGTTTTCTTCTTAGATTTAGTCCGACGGAGCGTCACAGTATAACTCCATGGGGACACAAAAGCGACACAAAAGTAGGACCCGGAAGTATCTCAGGAGGGGGCGTTCACGTCACAGCTAAAATACTGAATTGAGATAGAATGAGCACTTCCGCATTCCATTGTTAGAGTGAGTCAACATGAGTGTCATTACTCTCTTACTAGGTTACTCTGCGTTTGACGAAACAGGAGGCAGAGCATGTTAACATGTCCCGTTTATTAGATCAGATCTATCGACACGCCATAATGTGGTGCGTTGTAAACGTGTATGTTTGCTTTTTGGCTAAGATTAGTGTACAGCATTTGGTAACGAAATAATAATTATAATAATAAAATAATATATATACATTGCCTGAGTTGTCAGTGTTGGGCCAACAGATGATAACTGACACAGCCAATGTATATATTTTATTTTTGTATTATTATTAAAGAAAATACACTATGTTGTGTTTTTCAATAGGCTAAGTAAGCTACAGTACTGTAGGCTACTGTTACTTAGCCTATTGAAAAACACAACATAGACACTAGAGTAGACACAACATTATAGAACCATTTATCTCAGAACCTTGATTCACTGAGGCACTACAAAAAAACATGCATATCAATATCATCTTATCCAGTTTTTGTGAAATAATTACTAATTGGCAACCACCCATGTTGTTCTCATTCATACAGGTATTCTGAATATCAGAAGGCCAAAAGAGGTTCCTGTGGAGAGGGTCAGAGCACCCTTGAAGACTTCTATCACGCCAAGAGAAATGGTGTTCAAGTTTACAGCCAGGGCAATCCCAGACAGAAAGCCATTACTGAATCCATAATCCAAGACCTCATCATTTCATGCAACATGCCTCTGTCTTTGGTTGAGAAACCTGGCTTCCGGAACTTCATGTCATTGCTGGAAGATAAATACAGCATAGTAAGTCGAAACACTATAACCAGACGTCTGAGTGATCTAATAGCAGACAAAGGGGCGAAGATCAAATCCAAATTACAAAAGGCAGACACTGTGTCTGTGACTGTGGACATCTGGACTGACCGAAGCATGCGTGGGTTTCTAGGTGTAACAGCCCACTTCATGGAAATAGAGAAGGACAAATCAAGGCTGCAGTCAGTTCTCTTAAGTTGTGATAGATTCCAAGGTTCACACACTGGAGAAAGAATCAGTGAGAAATTTGAGGAGATATGTGACAAGTTTAATATAAAACACAAATTAGATTACATTATCTCTGACAATGCCTCAAATATGAAGAAGGCCTTCACAGTATGTTTCCCCTCAGCACTGGCAGCAGCTGCTGACAGTGCTGAGCCTGAGAGGGGTGAGTCAGATGATGAGGGGGAAGATGACGTTCAAGATGAAGATGCAGGTGTAAATGGTGACTTATGGGAAGAGCTGAATGAAGACCTCCAACAAGAAGTGGACACCATCCAGAGCAGCTGCAGGCAACAGCGGCTTCAATGTTTTGCCCATACATTGCAGCATGTCGTGCGTGATGGACTTAAAGAGACCAAAATAATTAACAGTGCAATGGCAAAGGTGACAAAATTCTGCAGTTTACTTCATTCAAGTTGTTCACTTAAGGAAGCCTTTGAGAGAGAGTATGGGCCCAATCGCAGCATACCCTCTGCTGTATCAACTCGCTGGAATTCAACACTCCGCCTTGTAGAGGCTGTCACTGACCTTGATCCCCAAAGCCTCAACACTCTCCTGGAAGAACAAGGACAAAAAAACCTGTGCCTAACAGGTAGAGGGTTGACCCAGCTGAAAGAGCTTGTGGAAATTCTGTCCCCGTTTCTTCAAGCAACAGATCTCACACAAGGGGAGAAAGTGGCAACTATCAGTAAGGCTCTCCCTTCCATACTAAACATCAATAGCCACCTCAACAGTATGATGAAGAAGGCACGTCATCTGCTTGGTTTAGTGAAAGCACTACAGAAGTCCCTCAAAGAACGCTTTCAGGGGATATTTGTAAATGTCAAAATGGATGACTCCGACAAACCCGCTGGAGATCTTCCCTTTGGAGATGTGGTCTATATGATGTCTGCCCTACTGGACCCAACATTCTGCTTATTTTGGCTGGAAGCGGATGTCCTCGCACCAGATGATGTCAAGAAAGATCTTAAGGAGATGATAATGGGTAGGTAAAAAATAAAAATGCACACTATTTATCTTCATTATTATCACAGTATATGCACCAATAATATCAAATGTATTTAGTTTTATCATAGCTTAATTAACTTATAGATTCATCATTAATTTAACTATAATCTTTGTGCGTCTTTGTGGATATTTTTCAGATCTTGTCTTGGGTGAGGCCTGTCAAGTCACCATACGACAAGAGAGCAGCAGTGGAGAAGATAAGGAGCCTTCACCAACACCTGCCAAAGTTCCACGCCTTTTCTCTGGCTACCGGAGGAAAAGCAGCAAGAAAGAAACAGACCCACGCTCATCTGTCAAGGATGAACTCAAACGCTACATCCAGGTGTCAGAGTCCTCTCAAGAAGAAGCGGAGTGTCTGGATTTCTGGTTTAGTCATGCAAAGGTCTTCCCCAGAATCTATTCTGTGGCTATGAGAGTGCTCAGTGTCCCTGCTACCAGTGCACCAGTGGAGAGGATATTTAGCCATGGAGGTATAATAATGCGCCCGCACAGAGCTAGGCTTAGTGCAACAAACCTGGCAAGCTTGATCTTTTTGAAATGTAACGAGCATATTCTTGCATAAATCGTTTCAAGGTCTTTCAAGACCTACTGTATGAGCCTATACAGAGCCTAGTACACCTTTACCATTACCCATTATTCTAATTGCTTTCTTAAAAGAGCTTGGGTAGTGGAAGGACATTTTCAAATAGCAGTCAGGGTTGACTTTATTTTATTTTTATGTACCCACACATGTCTATAATTCAAGGTCTGCACCAGATCACCAGAATCTAGTTCATAAATGTAACTTTGTTAAAACCAGTTTGTTTCATAGTATGTGTATTACAGAATGATTGATGAATACTGTGATTCTATTGAAAACTTTAGTGTATCAAGATTAAGACTTAAGAGTCAAGAGAAGGTCTGACATTATTGTGGGTGTTTAATTTTACAGCATGTTTTATTTATTTTATTGTAGTATTCTTTTAAGACCAGCTAGGCTCAGTAGGCTGTCATCGACTCATCGATTTGTTTTGCATTATGCAAATAGTATGCAGTGCAGTATCTTTGTCTTTAAATAAGAAGTGTTATAGGAATAAAGATGAATACTGCTATACAAGGTTTAAGTATTTTTTTAATATATATTTTAATATCATTGCTATAGAAATTAGAAAGTTAAGAACTGATGATCATAACTACAGTACTTTTTTTTTTTTTCATATAAATATATACACAAGGGAAAACTGACTTCAGACTCGACTCGGACTCTTGGTTAAAGACTCGGGACTCGACTCTGACTCGCTGTCAAGAGACTCGGGACTCGACTCGGAGTCTCGGCCTCGCGGTCAAAAGACTCGAGACTCGACTCGGACTCGCTGTCAAAAGACTCCAGACTTGACTCGGACTCCAGTTCTGAGACTCGTGGGCATCTCTGGTACACACACACACACACACACACACACACACACACACACACACACACACACACACACACACACACACACACACACACACACACACACACACACACACACACACACACACACACACACACACACACAATCAATCTCAGTGCTCAATAGTTTGAAAAACGCCAAAAGCTCTGTGGCTTAATGGCCACACTGCACATTAAAGGTATATTCAGTGATTTCACTCAAAAAACCTTAGGTTTCGTTTTTGGCTGTGGGACCCAGCCTTTCATCCAATCAGGATATAGAGTCAAAAACGAAACCTAAGGTTTTTTGACCCCCAGGGGTTAACTGGGGACAGGGAGGAACTCCTTATATGGCCAGCACACTCTATAGTAGAGAGGATTATCACAACAAAACAAAAAAATAAGTGATATTTGAATTAAGTGAAATCACTGAATATACCTTTAAATAAATCTAGGGTTAATTGTGGCTAAGAATCTGGGGTAAGTACAGAGAGCTACCTACGGAAGCCTAAAGATCCTGATTTGACCTGCAGGCAAAAAACGAAGGGAACCCAACAGTATACACAAGTTACAATTCAGGCATTTTAGCAGAGGCTCTTAATCCAGAGCGATTTACAGTAAAGCAAGAACAACAAGGCAATACGTCAGATGCACAGAAATAGTCATCAAGGATCTTGATCTGTGTTCTGCTAAACCATATAACGATAACGTGTACTTCAACGTAAACATCATATACTGTACATCCTCCTATGGCAGAGGTCCCCCCCCCCCCAAATGGACACTAATTAGCCCTGCAGACCATACCAGCACGCCAGGGACCAGAATACTTCAAACCCAAACAATTAGTCAAAAATAGAACTACAAAACGCACGTTAGAGATTAAACAACAAATAACAACCAGAACCAGCAACTGCATTTACTTAATCACATGTGAAAAATGTGGTTTACAATATGTCGGAGAAACGGGTAAAACAATAGCTACAAGGCTGAGACAACACGGATACAATACTAGAAACAAAATTTCAAGAAATTTTACTGGGTGCCTGAAGCTCGCCAAGTCTGTGCAGCATTTGAGCCACGGACCACCGGAATGGTGTGCTTGTGCTTTTCTTTCCGTTTCGGGTTACCGTGCCGACGTAATTCGCAATAAACGACGCGAAAAATGCCCCATGCAAAGTCAATGGGGAAACGCGGATAAAAACAGAAAACGACACATTACTTTGGAGCCACATTGCTCTGGCATACTGTTACGTAGAAACACGATTTAAACCTCAAACAGCACACGAGGCCATCGACTTTGTCGTGGTTCAGACGGAATTCGAATACGTTGCACGGTTTGCCCGCTATCGCAGTTCAAAGTGTGTGTGGTCTGAGCAAAAATCTCGACTCTCAGTGTCGCACAGCCAGAGAGAGAGCGGGTCAGAGGGAGAAGCCAATCTGAAGACTGTAGCGAAATTCTCCGAACAAATCGTCCTCACGGCCAAAATATTAACTTTACACGCATGGGTTTCGGTAATTTTGTAGCCACACTCGTCCTCTTTCACCCAATGTCACAACCACAGCCCAGATTCATACGGTACGTGAACTACAGCCCTGAAAGCGACAGGTGTACCATCATAATGTGTCATACAACTCCATGTTAAATGCATGAATGAGTCAGCAGTTTTTTCATCACAAACACAATTTCTTAACTCGCTCTCATAACCACGTTTTTTATCGTACCAATACCACGATCGCACACGGCGTACCTCAATGTCTCGGGTCACTCACGGCGAAAACAAAAATCACATTTGACGTTTACTTTTTGCGATAGAGCAATTTGTTCGGACATACGTTCTCTCACTGAGTCAGTGTGGTTTTAACTTTCAATAGTGTTTGCATTCGCATAGACTAGCCCTAGCCCAGGTGAAATTGATACTTTGTTAATGATTCAAGGTCAAGTTGACCACCTCTCAAACACGCGCACACACGAACGCACATGCACGCACATGCACACATGTGCACGCACACACACACATTGAAAGTCAATGGAGAAAATTGGGGAAACACGTAACTCTGTCATTTCTCGACCGTTTCAGAAGCAGGGCGGCCCGCCGGAACCGGGCCGCCCCCCTGAACGAAACCAAATGGACCCTTACAGCTCAGACATCTTAGCATTAGCATGTTAGCATGATAGCATTAGCATGTTAGCATGTTAGCATTAGCATGTTAGCATTAGCATGTTAGCATTAGCATGTTAGCATTAGCATGTTAGCATTAGCATGTTAACATGATAGCATTAGCATGTAAGCATTAGCATGTTAGCATGTTAACATTAGCATGTTAGCATGTTAGCATATTGGCATTAGCATGTTAGCATTAGCCTGTTATCATTTTAGCATTAGCATGTTAGCATGATAGCATTAGCATGTTAGCATTAGCATGTTAGCATGTTAACATTAGCATGTTAGCATGTTAGCATATTAGCATTAGCATGTTATCATGTTAACATTAGCATGATAGCATTAGCAAGTTAGCATTAGCATGTTAGCATGTTAGCATTAGCATGTTAGCATGTTAGCATTAGCATGATAGCATTAGCATGTTAGCATGTTAGCAATATAATGTTAGCATGATAGCATTAGCATGTTAGCATGATATCATTAGCATGTTAGCATGTTAGCATTATAATGTTAGCATGATAGCATTAGCATGTTAGCATGATAGCATTAACATGTTAGCATTAAAATGTTAGCATGCTAGCATGTTAGCATGTTAGTATTAGCATGTTAGCATGTTAGCATTAGAATGTTGGTGGCAACGTAATGCGCAATGAACTAAGACAAAATACCTCATTGAAAGTCAATGGGGAGACCTGGCTCACATGTAACCAAATGGACCCTTCTGAGAGGCTAAATGTCATCAAATGGTGGTCCGTGGCTCAAATGCTGCACAGACTTGGCGAGCTTCAGGCACCCAGTAAAATTTCTTGAAATTTTGTTTCTAGTTATTTCAATGCTCTTTTGTCAGGTGTGTGCTGTTAACAAAAAGTATAACTTAGCCTTTTTTCAGCCTTATTTCACATTACTAAACCAGACATTTGAGGTAAAGTAAATAAATAAATAGCCTTTTTTTATTGATCCCTTCAGAATGACACGAGGAACAATGAATCCTGACAAATTATACTCCAGGCCCATGTCACATATAGGCTCTGGCCTAATGGTCCAGGCCCATGTCACATATAGGCTCTGGCCTAATGGTCCAGGCCCATGTCACATATAGGCTCTAGCTGGCCTAGTGGTCAAGGCCCATGTCACATATAGGCTCTAGCTGGCTATAGTGGTCAAGGCCCATGTCACATATAGGCTCTAGCTGGCTATAGTGGTCAAGGCCCATGTCACATATAGGCTCTAGCTGGCTATAGTGGTCAAGGCCCATGTCACATATAGGCTCTAGCTGGCTATAGTGGTCAAGGCCCATGTCACATATAGGCTCTAGCTGGCTATAGTGGTCAAGGCCCATGTCACATATAGGCTCTAGCTGGCTATAGTGGTCAAGGCCCATGTCACATATAGGCTCTAGCTGGCCTAGTGGTCCAGGCCCATGTCACGTATAGGCTCTAGCTGGCCTAGTGGTCCAGGCCCATGTCACATATAGGCTCTAGCTGGCCTAGTGGTCCAGGCCCATGTCACGTATAGGCTCTGGCCTAGTGGTCCAGGCCCATGTCACATATAGGCTCTGGCCTAATGGTCCAGGCCCATGTCACATATAGGCTCTAGCCTAATGGTCCAGGCCCATGTCACATATAGGCTCTAGCCTAGTGGTCCAGGCCCATGCCAAATATACACTACAAATAACAGGCTGATTAAATTAAGATCATATCACGCAAATAAATCTGCCAATGGGGTAAGCATTTCTTCCTTGCTTAGAATTCTTAAAACTAGCAAAAAAGTTCTAGCCACTGAAACAGCATATCGAGTCTCAAAACTAGACAAAAATGCCTGTTTCTAAAGCAAGGGTTAGCTTAATTTAAGCAATGAAGACTATGTTATTTTTTTCCTTATTCCAAAAAGAATAATAAGCCCCAAAAATCTTACAGTAAGAAGCAATTTTTTTTAAATAGCACAATGAAAAGTCTAAAAATGAAGACACCAGAAGCACTTTTCCAGACACTTCACAGCTAGGGATAAAGCTCGATAGCGGTTATCGAGTACCAGTTATCAATAAGCCTGTTAGAGCATAGCAGTCCATGACGTCATGTATAAACAATCAAGACAAGAGGCAATCAATAAATAAATAAAACGAGATCCTTCCCTATTCACATGCAGCAACATGAATAGCCTACACTTTTTTTTTAACACAACCCGCTTTGTGCATTTCAACGACTTTTCATGCGTCCCGCAAATTGAGACGTTGTCCCGCATTCTGATTGACAGGCTCCAGTTTTTCATATGTGCGCTTAAAATCTTGCTTTTATCAACTGGCTGTGAGCAGCGGAGGCTGTCATCACAGAGTGTGTGACACAGGGGGAGGGGGCGGGCTGTGTGTGTGTGTGTGTGTGTGTGTGTGTGTGTGTGTAGGTAGGAATGGTTGTCAATCAAACAGCCGGTCACAGCGTGGGGTGAACGCCCACCCAAAAAAACAACAACATTACACACCGCACAACGAGTTAGCAG
Organism: Protomyctophum parallelum; assembly: GCF_964188405.1. NCBI lineage: Eukaryota > Metazoa > Chordata > Actinopteri > Myctophiformes > Myctophidae > Protomyctophum > Protomyctophum parallelum. Next base: position 238,465 of record NC_139714.1, read on the forward strand.
CAGAATTAGCGAAACAAGAAACAAGAACCATGGAGGAGGACAATAGGGAATTAAGAAACAAAGACGGCGAAGAAAAGGAAATGCTGCTATAACAAAGACTGGGAAACTATTTACCCGTGGGTCAAGCCAGTGAAAGGCGATTCTAATAGTCTTCTGTGATGTCTGTAAAAGTAGTTTCGCAGTGACACACGGAGGTGAATATGACGTGAAGCGACACAGACAATGTGAGACTCACAAGCAACGCGTTGCTCAAAAAGCGACTTCACGGTGCACCATGCATGGACACGTTTGTTTTAAAACCAAAGCAAGATTCAAACGCAGATAAGGTAACAGCAGCTGAAATAAACAGTGTTTACCACACAGTGCAACACGCCCAGTCATACCGATCTGAAGACTGTGGCAATAAGCTGGCATCAGTCATGTTTTCAGAGACTAGAGAGTGATATTGCAAAGAAAATGTCATGTGGACGTACCAAGGCAGCATCCATAGTTACAGACGTGCTTGCACCTGCCTGTGTAGAGAATATCTTGAGAGAGCTAAAAACACCAGTGGTTCATGAACTCCCATGTGACAAAACTGCCCACACTCCATTCTTTTCAGTTGCTTCAGATGCTTCTAATCATGGCACAACAAAGCTCTTCCCATTGTCACTGAGATATTGGACACCAGAGCTGGGTTTGAACAGCAAGATACTTGACTTTTATGAGGATAGTGATGAGACATCTGCTACCATTCACCGCCAGATTACAAGCAAGTTAGAAGAAAATGGCCTGCAACTGGACATGATTTCAGCATACAGTGCTGATAATGCACAAGATGGTTGAGTCTGTGGCCTGCTGTCAACAGGCTACATGACAGCTGGGCAGCTATCAAGAGCTACTTCTTGTCACTGGGAGAGAATCAGTGTCCAAAAGCACTGTGGCAGCTGCTTAAAAAGGATGAGCATGGTGAAGGGAAACCCCTTGAGCTACAGGCCTACCTGGCCTTCCTCAATAAGGTGTTGAAGATCTTCCATGAAGTTGTTCTGCAGTTGGAGGGACAGAATGGGACCGTCTGTGAACTATATGACATAATGTTCACTCTCAAGACAAAGATCCAACAACGAGAAATTGATTCCCACTTGGAATGGAGGCTGGTGCTCTACTCAAAGAGTTTACAGACCAAGAGGCAGCAACAATCAGCAATGATCTTTCCAACTTCTACAATGTTGCACTCAACTACCTGGAAAAGTGGTATGACTTCACAGACAACAATTACCAGAAGAATGTTGCATGCTTGGCACTGAAGAGCAGGTTCACATTCTCCCAGCTCAGTGAGGTGGTGGAGGCTCTACAGATCAGAGGAAAACTGGACATGGGTGAACTGTATCATCTGTGTGACTCTGCCACGCCAGCAGGGAGTTGTGGAGAATAAAGCTCATGTTCTGGAGAAGTGGTCCATGTTGCTTGCCTTAAAGGCACACAAACACCAAATCTGACTGCTGTTGCATCCTTCCTGTTCAGCATCCCCATCACCAATGCTCCAGTAGAGAGAGTGTTTTCCCTCATGAATGCTGCATGGAGTGACCAGAGGAACCGTTGCTCTGTGGAACTCATCAAGAGTGAAATCAAAGTCAAGACCAACTTTGAATACAGTTCTACAGCTATGCACTCAAGCAAAAGGGCTTATTGGAAGCAGCACGCTCAAGCATAAAGTATAAACCCAAGAAGAACATCTAAGGTAATAAACATTGTTTAAATAGAATAGTTTATTGTGGGCTCTGGCCTGGGCCTGTCTGGTTTTAGATTTTAATTATGTGCTGCTATCCTTGTGTTTCACTCACTGCCAGGTGCTTTCTATGGTGCTGAATGTGCATTACCTGTGTGGACAGACCTGCCTATAACTGATGGAGAAAACAGAGAGACTTGCTATGGTGCTGAATGTGCATTACCTGTGTGGACAGACCTGCCTATAACTGATGGAGAAAACAGAGAGACTTGCTATGGTGCTGAATGTGCATTACCTGTGTGGACAGACCTGCCATAGCTGCTGCTGTGATGGAGAAAACTGAGAGACTTGCGTTGTGATGGACAAACAAAACCTAAAAAGTGCATAGCCTGTGCTGCTATGGTGGACAAGTTTGTTAAGTTTACAATTTAATTTATTATAAGTTGCCTCAAATGCTGACCAATTTTGATTATATTTCTGGTTTCATTTATTTTATCCATTGTCAGGCCTGTAGTGCCTGTATAATTTCAAAATTGCAGTAGAGCCCCTTTGTTGGTTGGTTCATGGTCCAGTTATATTGTCCAGTTGTATTGTTTGCAGGTTGTATTGTCCAGTAAATAGTTGATTGAAATGCATTTCTGTTGAGTTTCTTTTATTTGCATAATGCATAGTAGTTCCTTCTATTATAGTTATCATAGTCCTATTATGCACTACTGAATGAAACAGATGGCAAAGCATAGTGATGCTACAGTATGTGACGGCTGGGGAAGAATATACATTTCTAATTGAGGAATAGAAATGTAATTTTAGTTTTCATGTTAACAATATTCACGAGTGTGACAAAAACCCTGCATGTGTCCCACATTGTCCCACACAAACACACTCTTTGTCCCACATCTGGTGAGAAAGATGGGATCTGGTCACCCTATATATGAGTTGAACTGGGATAAAATTAAAGTCTAATCATGTACTGTGCTGTGCATGTTCAGCTTCACATCATTTACAGTATACTTTACATAACATTACATTTAAAAAAATCGCATACATTTTGTACAAATTTGGCCAATTTTACAACGAGGTGCCCAGGTGTCCCATAGTGCCCACATACTATATGGTGCCCACCTATCCTGTATCCGTTGAACGCTGGGTTGAACAGACTTGAAACACCTTTACACAGTCGTAGATCACAAAATATGAACTTATGTGCATAATGTATTTACCTGATGACCGAACTGGTTGCAGGGAA
>NC_139714.1:241618-291618 GCF_964188405.1 Protomyctophum parallelum
AACAGTTTCTCAGACTTTCTGTTGTCCAAATGTATCGTTTTATTTTCGTATTATATTATCTATATTAGAAAAGGCAACATTAGCGTTAGCTGCTGATTGGTTACTTTAGCATACGCGTACCCAAAAGACACAGTAGCCTAGAAGTTGTCAACATAGCTACAATACTACAATGTATGTACTTACTCGTGCCTGACATTCCATCCACACCACCCAGTTACTTTTAGTAGGTTTCCAGACATCTGTCATGTGCGTCCACAGCTGCGTTGTAACTTGTGGTGTTACCCCGGTACATTATTGATTCGGCAGCACTGGGGGGGGGGGGGGGGGGGGGGGGGGGGATGCAGTGTTTTGGACAAATGTAGTCCGGAAAGAATACGGAAAGTTTGCTCTGACGTCAGTGCAGATCGGATAATCTAAAATTATCTAAAAACCAGAGATTACACAAAAAATAACGCCAGGAAAGTGTTCTAAATCTTATAAAGGTCATTGATATATATTTTTTTGCTAAAAGGGTGAAGTGTCCCTTTAATCACCCAAAACACTGAAGACACATTTGCATTTGACAGTCACAGTAGGTTTGTTTCTGACAACCCCCCCCCCCCCCCCCCCCCCCCCACACACACACACACACACACACAGAAAATATATTTTTTATCTTATTCTATTTTAAAGGCCCGCTGACACGCCCCTCGGGAGCTAATAAAGGATATCAAACAATGCTATCATGATTGTGACGTCAGACTGTGACAAGCTTTCTCCATCGACTTCTATGCGGGCTCGCCGGGCTTGGTGGCCGTAGTAGCATAGGCAACTTATGCTACTATTTTGGTGTCACATTTTAGAGTCATATTTCCTATAAATGTAATTGAAAAAAAATATTTTTTCGCTCTAAAATATTCGTTAGAATGACATTGAGTTGACGTGTAAGTTTGAGGGTAAACTGTTGCATATTCGCAATTTCGCTAATTTCCCCGGCCATCTCTCTCGGTCTCCCCCGCTGACATGCACTCAGCCACGGCATACACTCAGCCCTTCTCACAGGTTGAGTAGCGGCACTGCACCGGGCGAATTTCCCCGGCCATCTCTCTCGGTCTCCCCCGCTGACATGCACTCAGCCACGGCATACACTCAGCCCTTCTCACAGGTTGAGTAGCGGCACTGCACCGGGCTAAAATGCATATCCGTCTTCAAATAGCTACCACAACATTGTTCAAGTGAACTGTGTGTTTATGCTTGTTCATTGTAATAATCAATATAGCTATGATGATTTATCGCCGCGTCGCTCCGCATGACAAAATGCCCCTCTCACCGCCGGGGCACTGAGCCTCTTCTGGTCAGTGGTCATGCAGGCTGCACACACGGGGAACGTATAGCCTCTATGGTCCCCGGCGCATATTGATTATTGAACTGGGCATGTGTCTGTGTACACACTACACAGCTACACACACACACACACACACACGTACACGCACACGTGTACACACACCACACACACACACACACACACACACACACACACACACACACATGTATTCATATGTGGGCATATGCCTGCCCACAGACAGATACAGTTCATTCACATATATGGATGGTGGATATATCTATGAGAATTACGTATATTTATTTGGCTGACGGCTCAGTGAGTGTATGCCCGAAGAGAGAGAGAGAGGCATTCGGACAACCGGGGCGGTGTGTGTAGCCTACGTGTATTGTGTACTCAACCTGTCAACTTTTAGCCGTGGCTATAGTGCATGTCAGCGGGGGAGAGAGCTATAGATGCCAGAGGCAGATTCCGTGCCATTGCATGTGTGTGTACATGTGTGTGTGTGTGTGTGTGTGTGTGTGTGTGTGTATAGTATACACATGCCCACTGCCCAGTCCCCCGGAGGCTCATGATCTCGTCCGCAAGACTATGCCTCAACTCGGCTCGGACAACCAGGCTTGAATTCATCATAGCGATATTTATTATTACACGAATCACCCACAAGTTGATCATTATAGCCTACATAACGCTATGTCAATGATTAATGAGATGAAAGTTTCATTATACTTCTGGTGGTGACGAAGACATCACATGCCTTCTGAGTGTGGCTATTGGAGACCTCCAAGTTGCGCACGGATACTTGTTATTTTTTCCAGTGGTTCCATACATGCTAGTTTCTTCGAATATATCTAATCTTCACAAGTTGTCGCGCTGTGATGCGTTTTATTATTATTAGAGAGAGAGAGAGAGAGAGAGAGAGAGGGGGAGAGAGAGAGAGAGGGGGAGAGAGAGAGAGAGAGAGAGAGAGAGAGAGAGAGAGGGAGAGGGAGAGGGAGAGGGAGAGGGAGAGAGAGAGAGATACGGAGGGAGAGAATTGCGGTGCGTAAGGGGGAGGCATACTTTGGTTAGACATAGCATTGGTTAGACATGGGTTACGGTTAGGTTTAGGTGTGCTGCCTCGTGGGAGGTTAGGTTTAGGGTGAGGGTTTGAGATAGGTTGTAGATGTAGGACTAATGACTAACCAATGACTAGTCTAAACCAAAAACTGTCTAAACTAAGTACTGCACCCGCGTAAGGCACTCCGTATGCGCGCTGATGCAAGACGCAGTGTGTGTGTGTGTGTGTGTGTGTGTGTGTGCGAGATAGAGAGAGAGAGAGAGAGACTGCCCCCCCATATCGGTGTGTGTGAGAGAGAGCGTGTGTGTGTGTGTGTGTGTGTGAGAGAGAGAGAGAGAGAGCGGTCAGGTTACTTGAGCCGGCAGCAGTGCCCCACTGCCCCGGGCAGAGGCACTATATGACGGCGCCACGGCGGGGACATAGGACTGGATGGCCCGGCCACGGGACGGGACTCGTCACTCGAGTGACGCGGCGATAAATCATCATAGCGATATTGATTATTACAATGAACAAGCATAAACACACAGTTCACTTGAACAATGCTGCGGTACATAAGATATTTGAAGACGGATATGCATTTTAGCCCGGTGCAATGCTGCTATAGACAGGCAGTGAACCTGTGAACAGGGCTCTGCACAAGGCTGAATTTGAGGCCATGTTAGCGGGGTTACAGAGAGCTGCATCCCAGCTCTCTGGAACTCATCACGCGATATTGCGAGTATGCAATAGTATCCCCTCAAACTTACACGTCAACTCAATGTCATTGTAACGAATATTTTAGAGCGAAAAAATATTTTTTTTCAATTTCATTTATAGCCAAAATGACCTAAATGTACCGTCAAAAACGCTAGCCTGAGCTAGCTAGCAGCCACTTGTTGCTAGCGCGGCGCGCCGTAGCCCTGTCTCAAACAATTTCAAACTGTTTTCAGTCAGACCACGTGATGTGCTGTACCACCCATATTAATTTCGGGGCGTGTCAGCGGACCTTTAATAATCTTCTCTTTATTTTAACCAACCTACAACCTGCACTACATTTTACTAGGGCCTTATATACAGTACCTTTCTAACATACAGAGGGAACTGTTCATTGTGTACCGTCACTTTAAAAGCGTAATGTATACATCATCGATTCGTACGACGGTGTCACGCACCAAAAATAGCCAATCTACAAGCTCACACCGGGGCTCCACCGGGCGCGTTGCGCCTCCGTCGTGTGCGTCAAAAAACGAACCGGCCAACCGGGGTAATTTTAATGCAGTCACGCAACGCAACACAACGTGGGCAGTGGAGCCACCCTTCATTGATTAAAACGGGAACATTCCCTGACAGAGATCGCGTTGTGAGCTTGTAGCTCTGCCTTTTCGGCAACGATAGACTGAGAAGTTGCACATTGAATAGTGAATACGTCACGTATTATGTGAGACTTTTGGATGGAAGAGCAGGATGGTTGTTCCGCTGGCAGCTGATGACACCGTCAGCTTTTTGTTTGGTTTATTTGACACCTTGAGCACTTGACTTTTTGAAATGTTAGATTCGACTTAAGTTATTATTATTTACAAACAAGTAAAAAGAGTGCAAATAAGTTTTATATTATATATTAGAAAGGTAAAAAAAAAAGTAAAGAAAAAAAAAGGCAAAAATATAACTTTTCTGAATGCCTGGCTGCGGACCACCAGCAGTACCTCCGCGGACCACCAGGGGCCCGCGGACCACCGGTTGAAAACCCCTGTATTATAGTATCGTGCTCAAGTAGCTAGCAGATCTACAAGCTTGCATCACAACAATCTGTGAGCTTGTAGATCGACTATTTTTGTTATTTTTGGAAGATTTCAAAAATTCTTTGCCTATATAAAGGGATGCCACTTTGAAAGTGTTTAAGTCTGTGGGTTTTGTGGGTTTTAGAAATAATTTTCCAATTAAAAGTATTAACAACAGTACTTTGTATACATTAGAACACAGGTTATTTTTTACCATTTCCTGGAAAGTAGAGGTTTATAATTTTTTACATGCAAGGTTTCCCTTTCCACCCGACAGAGGCTATATCCAACTTCAGCTGGTGAAAGATGTGTTTCGTCATGCAGTCTCGCTTTAATACAGTCTATACAGCCTACTATGGAGGGAAAAATACAGACACTACTTCTGTTTTTTGTTCCATGAGTCTCATAATGTCCACCGCAGACATAATATAAAAGGCCGGGCTTCCAGCGCTCACAACCCAAAATGAGAACCTGACCTCTTTCAACCCATTTAGACCTGTTGACGATTCTACAAATGCCTTCAAAATCATGACTGTTTTATTGAAAAACCCATGTTTCTATGTCAGTCGTTCTCAAACATTTTCATGTCAAGGACCCCCAAAATTATCTGTATTTGGCTGCATGCCGACCTCCATCTGAAAATATGCTATTCCAGGAGCGAAGATTTGAGCTAAAAAAATAATATATATAAAGATTTGCGCCACATTTTCACGATTAAAAAAAAATAGCAGACCTACAAGCTCGTAGCGCAGTACTCGGTGCCGTGCTACGAGCTTGTAGGTCTGCTATTTTTCAATAGCTAAAGTTTAAAGTAATGCTTAAAACACCAGTTTTGTTTTTTGTACTTTCACTTTCTCCCGTCTTTCATCAGGCTGACGTTCGTGGTGTTCTATAAAGGCATGATGACGGAGCTGGAGAAGGCTGTGAGGAAGATTCCTGCTTGCAAAAACAGCGATAGCACTGAGGTAAAACCACACGACGGCGGTCTCACTGGGGTAAAACCACACGATGGTGGTCTCACTGGGGTAAAACCACACGACGGCGGTCTCACTGGGGTAAAACCACACGATGGTGGTCTCACTGGGGTAAAACCACACGACGGCGGTCTCACTGGGGTGGTGGTGAGAATGGAATTGTTGCTGTGTGTATACCTAAATTCATCTATATTGGACACTAGACAACGCGCTCAGTAGAGCACAGACGACAACGTTTTGGAATACCATTAACACTGACACGACGTGACAGTAGGGACATAGGGACAGCAATTTTTACAATTTGTGTAAAGAAAATTCATCATGGTTAAAATTCTTAGCTGTATATAGCATCTTTTATACGTTTTTTTTACTATCCATTAGTGATGCACCGAATATTCAGCCGCAGAAAATATTCGGCAGAAAATGCAATTTTCAGCCTATTCGGTTTCGGCCAAAATAGGCAAAAAATATATCACTGTATGCAATTTATGCATTCAAAAGAGCTGAATAAATGCACCCATAATAGTGATTATTTTTTAAGTTAGGTTTTGCCATTACCATTTATTTTGCCATAAATTATAGCTTTTAGGTACGGCCATGACAGCAATGGTAGGAAGAAAGATATATAATCATATTCAACTGTTTCCTATATTCGGTTTTCGGCCAACTGTTTCCTATATTCGGTATTGGTTTTCGGCCAACTGTTTCCTATATTCGGTTTTCGGCCAACTGTTTCCTATATTCGGTATTGGTTTTCGGCCAACTGTTTCCTATATTCGGTATTGGTTTTCGGCCAACTGTTTCCTATATTCGGTATTGGTTTTCGGCCAACTGTTTCCTATATTCGGTATTGGTTTTCGGCCAACTGTTTCCTATATTCGGTATTGGTTTTCGGCCAACTGTTTCCTATATTTGGTATTCGGTTTCGGCCAAGAATTTCCCTTTCGGTGCATCCCTACTATCCATGACAAGTGCAGAATAATTTATCATTTGATGAAACTGGCAAGTCGGCGGCTCCAAGTCGAGACTGAATGAAGACGCTTTTTTCTCCCGGAGATATTTCAAAAAGCATAAGTGGGCATACCTTTCAGTTAATGGCTCCCTAGCCCCATGACAAACCATTCCTCAAACATTCCTGTTACAGTGAATGAATCCTAAGATGGGCGCCTTTTTGTGATAGACCTCACCAACTTTAATGAATCAGTTATCCGGTTTTCCTTGGCCCATGACCAACCTTTCTTTCCACCAATGGCTTTCACACCATTTTGTGAAATTCTGTCAGAGTTGGGGTGAAAACTGGCGTAAGTAATGAAACACATTTTCTGAATGCAATGTGAAGGCCCCTTTCCAGTTGTAATTTCAACACAGTTACATTTGCACACTCCATGCATTTCATTTACTCACAGTATAGCAATTGTGTGTGCATGAGTACTGTATGTGTGTGTAATGTAATCAATTCTTCTTGCTTCTTCCAGGCCCAGAGTGAGAAGTTACTGACATGGAATCTGGCTGTCAGAGACTTTTACCTCCTGGTCAATCTAGTTCAGGTGCATTTCTTGTTACAGTAGTTGTTGCAGTGATCAGTGTGCGTCCGTGCATGCTTGTGTGCGTGTGTGCGTGCGTGCGTGCGTGCGTGCGTGCGTGCGTGCGTGCGTGCGTGCGTGCGTGCCCCACTAAAGATCTCTGTCGTCCATGTCTTCTCACAGGTATTTGACTCCAGTTCAGTGGTTAATGTGTGTCTTAGGGTGAGTAACCTGCCTCTTCTTCTACAATTAAACAGATCTCACGTCCAGCAGCAGCTGCTGCTGCGGCTCCATACTAACTATGTTCCTAATGGTGTTTCTGCTAGTATGGTCGTCTTTTCCTGGAGTCTTTCCTGAAGCTGGGGATGCCGCTGTTGGACTATAGTTTCAAAAGGCACAAGGTACAAACCATTATTTGTTCTCATCCGCAAGTTAGCTGCAACAGTGGGTCACATTATTATGGGTTGCGAGTTGCTACTCGCGACTAAGTAAATATCTTTTGATTCAGTTTTATATCAGTCGTTTGAGTAAAATTGTATTTAGTTTTAGTCATATTTTAGTAATCTGAAATGTTTTAGATTTAGTCGAGTTTTAGTCGAGTTTCATGCCTGATTTTACTCTTGGTTGCATGCTGAAAATAGCCAATCACAACGCGTTGCAGTGCGACCCGTTTGTGAGCTTGTATCACAAATATGCTATTTTCAGAGCGCAACCAAACATAAAATTACATTTTAGTTCTACTATTGCTTATCCACTAGTCCCACCCTCCCTTAGTCTAGTTTTTGTCAAAATGGTAGTCGACGAACATAGTTTTAGGGTAGACTACGAAATGGTGTGCTCTATAGAGTTAAGTCCTTCCAATGGCTAACTCTTTGTAATGTGTGTTTCAGGAGGATGTCCAAGGTCTGCTGAAGATCATTCAAATCTGCACCAGGAAACTCCATCACATGTGTGGACACTCAAAGGTAGCTGCCTGTCATATGTATCATTATGAAACTTCATCACATGTGAGGACACTCAAAGGTAGCTGCCTGTCATATGTATCATTCTGAAACTCCATCACATGTGTGGACACTCAAAGGTAGCTGCCTGTCATATGTATCATTATTCCATGGGGTGGCTGTGGCTCAGGAGGGATAGAGCAGGTTGTCCAATGATCCGTCCAATCCCGGCTCCCTCCTCTCCTGTCCACATGTCCTTGGGCAAGACACTGAACCCCATAGTGCCCCCAGTGGTTGGTTTAAACAAATAAAATCCAATTATCCAATCTGTATGTTAGAGTATGTTAAGGCGCCAAGATCGCCTTTTCACGGCTATTTTCTAATGGCGCTCGGCGCCGAGATCGCCTTTTCATATCAATTGATCGCGGCGAATGGTAAACGGTGCATTTATATAGCGCCTTTATCCAAGGCACGTTACGGTCATGTCATATAGAGACGGGATCTAATTATGCTCAAGATTCAATTTATCAAGCAGGCAGACTATCTATTACTGTAGTTCAAGTATGTTATACTTTAGCTATTGAAAAATAGCAGATCTACAAGCTCATAGCGCGGCACCGAGTGCCGCTTGTAGTTCTGCTATTTTTGAATGGCGCAAATCTTTGAATAATATATATTCTTTCAGAGCGAACAACATATTTTCAGATAGGGGTCGGTGTCTAATTACATATCATGTTTGGGGTCCTTGACATGAAATATTGAGCACCACTCCACACTGATTCAGAAACATGAGGTTTTTCAGAAAACTCATGATTTAGAAGACTTTTTATTTTATTTCAACGTCAGGCCTAAATGGGTTAAGGTGATAAATCTGGTTGTTTTGTGGTTCAGATTCGTCAGGACATGAACCTGACCAACCACGTGCCAGCCCTGAAGAGGAGTTTAGAGCTGTTTGTCTACCGAGTCAAAGCCATGCTGCTTATGAATAACTGTCAGGAGGCGTTCTGGATGGGCAACCTCAAGTACCGTGACCTGAAGGTATGCTTTCTCCCTACTGATCGGACTCAAAGGTGCGTGTGTGCGTGCTAGGGCGCTAAGCAACTAGTCGACTATTCAACTAGTCGACTAGTAAATCCACTAGTCAACCTTGTTGGTACTAGTTGACTAGTTTTTTTTGTAGGCCTCAAGATCAGGTAGATTATAGTTGTTGTATACCAATGTACACCGTTTTAAAATGTACAAATATTTATATAAAAAAGAAAAAAAAGAAAACAAGTAAAAATGACTAGAAGTGCATGTGTTTCTCGTGCTGTGCATTATAACACATGACTTCTACCATTTACACTACCATTTATCCAAACATGAATAATATCACAAGATAGATTTTCATAGATTCATAATGTTTGGAGCCCTGTGTGTGTGTGAGGGACTTTTTTTTATTACCTTCCCTTAAAAAGAAAATAGTGTCCCTGAGACCATGACTAGCATTGGATTGACTTGGCTGATTGATGTCTCCATGTTTCAGGGTGAAGAGATTCTTTCTCAGCGGGCCGAGGGAAGTGAGGAGGAGGAGGAGGAAGGCCCAGCCCCAGAGAACCCGCAGCAACCGACTGAGGATGAGGTGCTTTATTCATGTCATTATTTTAAAAAGGATTGTGTTAGAAACATGTACCTGGTTGGTTCCTGGCACAGGAATCCCACAGTCATGAAATTCCTGGAAATATTTTGAAATGAGAAAGAAAAAATATATAATTTTCCAGGACTGGAAAAGGTTTGGAATTTATCAAAGGTCCTTGGAATAATATTTGGATATTTATTTTTGACTATTGATTTAGTTAGGCAGCAGAACGACACATACTGTAGAAAAATAATCGTTGCATGGGATTTATAGATGCCTGAAGAAGGCCGAAAGGCCGAAACGTTGCTACGACTCTTAAAATAAACTTCTTGAACCAGTGGCGGTGTGCGGGTCTGGAATTTATCAAAGGTCCTTGGATAAACGGGGGTGGCTCCCGATCATAGACTGTAACGGTAGCCACGCCCCTCAAACATACGCAACTTTATTGTCATTTAAAAAAATAAATGGGACCATAATTTTCCAAAAAGAATATTATGACATGAGAAATTAGACTTTAAACTAGTGACTGGAAGCAGAAAGTATTCACGACCATGTTTATTAAGGTAATACAGTCTAGGTGAAGTTGGGCCCAAATAAATGGACCTCTATGGAGCTATGGGTTTTTTGGGCCCAATGACAGCGCCACAACAGGCCATTATATGAACTTTCAGGAAGTCCCGATATCCTTAGTGGCTTCACAACATATCTGTCTGACTGCCCCCCTGATTGCAACCTATAGATGCAGCAGTTAGCCTTTAAAGGTATATTCAGTGATTTCACTTAATTCAAATATCACTTATTTTTTTGTTTTGTTGTGATAATCCTCCCTACTATAGAGTGTGTGAGAGTGTCGAGCGGCCAAGGCAACAAATGAATAGAGACCAGTCCAGGGCACCTTCAATAAGGCTTTATTTCTCAATCACTTTGACAGTCATAGGCAATACAACCTGTCATATCTCGGGTTAAACACAACTGACTGCTTTTTATAGGGCAGTCCATTACCTGGTTAGCCCATACCATTCCCCATGGGTAACAATCACCATATTCCCCATTCTTAGAAGCACACAATGCCATTTTATATAAACTTACTCCCTGTATATGCACCCTCAATACCTATTCACAGTTAGTAGTTAGCATAGAATATATACACAACACATACAGGATTACATTCATTATAGTCCATCCCAATCCCCCCTGCTATCCATTTCCCACTTGGTCCCTCCCGGAACTATAAGAGGGGTGCCTATACCCGGAGGGAACTCATTTGCCCGAACACCACCCTGAGAGGAGGATGAGAGTAAACAGAGGTAAGTTTAGACATCAGAGATTTACATTCCTTCTTCACAAGTCTTCTCATTATACTGGTCAATTAGAAAGTATGCTGTCCTCTTTATTCCTAAACTAATGTGAATTATATCTGTTCATTTGTAGGTGTATGAGGAGATCCGCCACTTCAGAGAATCACCGACAACTCAGTGTCCCCCCTTAACTTCAATAAATGCATTTGTTACAATTTGTGTCCTTATTTACATTATACCATACATGTAGAATTGTGTTAGCATCTGCATTAGGTATAGTAACGGCGTCCGCCGTTACATTTCCTCCCCCCTCTCCCAAGAGTACAGTACCTCAGCCCTCATGTACCCGTGAGAGACAGTCGGCCACCAGGTTGGCCTTCCCTGGTCGATACTGAACTGTGAAGTCATAGGGTTGCAAGGCCAGGTACCACCCAGTGAGACGTGTGTTCGAGTCCCTCATCCTGTTCAGCCACTGTAGAGCCCTATGATCAGTCTCAAGGAGAAAGTGCCGGCCCAGCAAATAGTATTTCAGTGATTCAATGGCCCACTTCATGGCCAGGCACTCCTTCTCCACTGTCGAGTACCTTGTCTCTCGGTCCTCTAGCTTGCGGCTCAGGAACAGCAGTGGACGGCTCTCTCCCTCCACTTCTTGCAGAAGCACTGCCCCAAGGCCGACACCCGAGGCATCTGTCTGTAGTGTGAACGGTCGGGCAAAGTCAGGAGTGTGGAGAACAGTCTCACTTGTAATGGCATTCTTTAGATCTTTGAACGCTCGCTCACACTCATCCGTCCATCTCACCTTGTTTGGGGCTGAGTCTTTAGTGAGGTCAGAGAGAATAGCTGCCCTCTCTGAACAATGGGGTATGAATTTCCGATACCACCCTACCAGCCCAAGGAACCCCCGAACCTTCTTCTTAGTGGTGGGGGTGGGGTATGAATGGATGGCATCCACTTTCCCCACTCGAGGTTTGATTACCCCCTGTCCAACAATATGGCCCAGATACTCCACCTGTTTCTGTGCCAATGCACACTTGCGTGGATTGATGGTGAGCCCCGCCCTTTTAATCAGGTGGAGGACCTCTTGCAGATGAGCCACATGTTCCTTCCACGTCTGGGAAAAAATGACACAATCATCCAAGTATGCTGCTGCAAACTCCGGCACGCCCCTCAGTACTTGGTCCATGAGACGTTGAAATGTTGCTGGTGCCCCCTGTAGGCCAAACGGCATCACTTTGAATTGAAACATACCATATGGTGTCGTAAATGCTGTCAGCTCCTTGTTCTCAGGTGCCAGGGCAAGTTGCCAATACCCCTTGCTTAAGTCAAGTGTGGAGATAAATGCGGCGTCCCCCACCCTCTCCAGCAACTCATCAATCCTGGGCATGGGATAGGCTTCCATCTTAGACACTGAATTGAGGTACCTGAAATCAATACAAAATCTCAGTGAGCCATCCTTTTTTGGCACCAACACAATAGGGCTACACCACTCACTGTTCGATGTTTCAATTATGCCCATTTGCAGCATCAGTTCAATCTCCTCCTTAAGTTTGGGCACTATACGTTCCGGGATCCTGTAGCACTTCCGGCGGGGTGTAGCATCCATTTTTAGGTATACCTTGTGCTGTGCCAGTGTTGTAAAGCCAGGCTTTTCTTGGAACAGCTGAGGGTCCAGCATTGCTCTCATCTCCTCCTGCTGGTCAGGCTGGAGATGAGAGAGGTCCACTGCACTGGGCTTTGTGACCTCGGTGGGGAACGACTGCTCTCTCTGCTCCTCATCCTCATGAGCACAGACCAACAACTGTTGCTGGGCTGGTTGCTGGCTTGGTATTATTTGCTCCTGAAAAACCTTCAGTAGGTTAACATGAAAATGCTGATATTTTTTCAATTTGTCAGGCATGTACAGTTCATAGGTTACCTGTCCCAGGCGCTTGGTGATTTGGTACGGCCCCTGCCATTTGGCCAACAGCTTACAGTCACTAGTTGGAAGGAGCAGCAACACCCGTTGACCTGGCAACAATGTCCTGTCCCTGGCCTTCTTGTCATACCAGGTCTTTTGGGCGGTTTGGGCTGTCCTCATGTGCTCTTGTGCTAGAGCAGTCATCTGTTCAAGTCTCTCTCTCATTTTGATAGGCAACCACACTCTCCTGATCTGTAGTCGGCTTCTCCCAATGCTCTCTCAGGAGGTCCAGTGGCCCCCTCACCTGGCGACCATAGAGAAGCTCAAATGGTGAGAAGCCTGTTGACGCCTGTGGCACCTCACGATATGCAAACAGCAAATAGGGCAGCCATTGGTCCCAATCAGAGCCTGTATTGTCCACAAACTTCCGCAGCATGCCCTTTAGCGTCTGATTAAATCTCTCCACTAACCCGTCCGTCTCGGGGTGGTAAGGGGTGGTCTTGATGCCCTTCACTCCTAGCAACTGATAAACCTGCTGCAATAGTTTTGACAGGAAGTTTGTAGCACAATCTGTAAGGACCTCTCTAGGCACCCCTACTCTTGAAAAAAGTTGCAAAAGACAATTGGCAATCTGTCTGGCTTTGATAGATCTGAGGGGAAATGCTTCTGGATAACGGGTGGCGTAATCACAAATAACTAAGATATATCTGTGGCCTGAGGAACTTTTTTCAAGGGGCCCCACAATATCCATGCCTATTCTGTGAAAAGGGGTGTCAATAATAGGTAATGGTTGAAGCTGTGCACGGGCTACTCCTCTAGCTGATGATAGCTGACATGTTTCACATGAAGCACAAAAGCCTTTCAACTGGGTGTACATGCCTGGCCAAACAAACCTACTGGCAATTCTATCCATGGATTTCTGAAATGCTAAGTGTCCTGCCCAGGGTATAGAGTGACCTAGCTCCATCACTTTATGTGTAAGGCTCTGTGGCAAAGCTAAGGCCTCCACCTGATCCTGTAGCTGGTAGAGAATGCCATTCTTAATCACATAGCTAGCCTCTGCTAAACAGTCTGCCTTGCCCTGTTTCTCACCCTCAACCTCTGACACTTTATCAAACCACGCGGTTAGTGTAGGGTCAGCTTGCTGCAGTGCTGCTATGTCTGATGGAATGTCAAAATTCAGTGGCTGACTGGGCTTTGCCGTTTCCTCACACTGTATCCTGGCCGTAGCCAAAACCTTTTCCCTCCTTCTCTGAGCTCTGGACTTTGGTTGCTTGACCAGGCCTGCTTTCAACTCAGCATGATAATATGGTAACTCTTCTAGAGTATTTATTTTCTTCTGAGCTCTGGTTATGACCACGTTACATGCTGTACCTGTAGGGTGGGGTTCTAGCTGCTGCTGCTGCTCAGCCTCCTCTGTGCCCTCATTGATAACCTGGTTTCTCTCTTTTGACTGCTGTATCAAGTCTAGCAGTGTGGGGACATCGTTGCCAAGCACAACTGGATACGGTAATGTGGGCACTAATGTGACTGGCATGAGATAAGTCTGTCCACCTACAGTAAGATACACCTCAGCTGTGGGGTACACTTTCTGATCCCCATGAACACAACAAATGTTTGACGTGGTGTCACTCCACAGCTCTCTAGGGACTATGCTGGACAACACCACAGACTGACAGCTGCCTGTGTCTAGAAGGGCCTCCTCTCTCTGACCGTTGACTAACACTGGTGCAGTGTGCATTTTGTCTTGAGCTGAGACTGAGTGGGTGGGTCTGGGTACTGAACATAACAAAGAAGGTTTATTCTGTCTGTTAGCAGGGCATGAGTACTGTGTATGGCCCATCTCATTACAGTGATAACATCGTATGTCTGGTCTAGAACTGGGAAAAGACTTAGTGGTGTTAGGTTTACTGTAAGAGCTTTGCCTGGCACTGGATTGAACTCTAGCCTGAGCTTGACCACCCCCCTTTGACTTACTGCCTCCAGTGTAGTAGTTGTCACGGCCATATGTGGGTCCTCTGCTCCCAGATCTGGCCGACAGAAAAATCTCAGCCAGTCGGGAGGCCTCTCCCGCTGACTTCGGGTCACGTTCTCGGATCCAAACCTCCATTTCTGGATCCACCATCCTCAAGAACTGCTCAAGGATCAGTAATTCTGAAATATCCTTCACAGTGGAGGCATCTGGTTTGACCCATTTTGTAAACAAGTCCTTCAACCGCACATAAAGTTCCCGTGGGGTTTCTTCCTGATGAATGTCCAGTGACCGGAACCTTCTTCTGTAGGTGTCCACTGTGATCTCATATTTAGCTAGAATCCCTTCCTTGATTTTGTTGTAGTCTTCAGAATCTGCAAAGTCCATGAGAACATAAGCACTGCGTGCCTTACCCGTGAGCAAAGGGACTAATTGAATAGCCCACTCCTCTTTTGGCCAATGACAAACAGTGGCCATCCTTTCAAAGGTTGTCAGGTAGTGTTCAATATCATCATCCTGGGTGAGTGGTATTAACCTAGGGTCTCTGTGTCGTATATGTGGTGGTGCTGGATCGTTTCGTCGTCTGATGCTCACCCCCATATTCCTCCCACTCTCCTGGTGTTGGCTGGTTCCCGGGTTCTCCCCCTCCTCCTCCTCATCATCACCAGCATCACCACGGTAGTCCCCATCATCCTCACCATCGTCTTCTCTGTCCGCCATGTCTCTCATGTCATTCATCTGTGCTTGCATGTGTAACACCTGCTGGTGGATCTTTTTCCATCTCTCGTCTTGGCGTTCAGCCTCTCTTTCCATCCGCTTGTCTCTAGTAGTCTGGGTGACAGCCATTGACTTCACCAGGTCACTCAACTCGTCCAGTTTGTCAGGCTTACTGGCTGCTCCGTCCTCCTGCTGGTCAATTGCTGTACTTGGCTCCCCATCATCTGGTTCCTCTTGCTGTTCTTGTTTCTTGTCCTTCTCCTTTCCTCTGGTCTTGCTGGCCATAGTTATGTGCTATTAAAGCACCCGCCACTCCAGAGAGGCTGGGACCACCACTGCTACCACTTGTGAGAGTGTCGAGCGGCCAAGGCAACAAATGAATAGAGACCAGTCCAGGGCACCTTCAATAAGGCTTTATTTCTCAATCACTTTGACAGTCATAGGCAATACAACCTGTCATATCTCGGGTTAAACACAACTGACTGCTTTTTATAGGGCAGTCCATTACCTGGTTAGCCCATACCATTCCCCATGGGTAACAATCACCATATTCCCCATTCTTAGAAGCACACAATGCCATTTTATATAAACTTACTCCCTGTATATGCACCCTCAATACCTATTCACAGTTAGTAGTTAGCATAGAATATATACACAACACATACAGGATTACATTCATTATAGTCCATCCCAATCCCCCCTGCTATCCATTTCCCACTTGGTCCCTCCCGGAACTATAAGAGGGGTGCCTATACCCGGAGGGAACTCATTTGCCCGAACACCACCCTGAGAGGAGGATGAGAGTAAACAGAGGTAAGTTTAGACATCAGAGATTTACATTCCTTCTTCACAAGTCTTCTCATTATACTGGTCAATTAGAAAGTATGCTGTCCTCTTTATTCCTAAACTAATGTGAATTATATCTGTTCATTTGTAGGTGTATGAGGAGATCCGCCACTTCAGAGAATCACCGACAACTCAGTGTCCCCCCTTAACTTCAATAAATGCATTTGTTACAATTTGTGTCCTTATTTACATTATACCATACATGTAGAATTGTGTTAGCATCTGCATTAGGTATAGTAACGGCGTCCGCCGTTACAGAGTGTGCTGGCCATATAAGGAGTTCCTCCCTGTCCCCAGTTAACCCCTGGGGGTCAAAAAACCTTAGGTTTCGTTTTTGACTCTCTATCCTGATTGGACGAAAGGCTGGGTCCCACAGCCAAAAACGAAACCTAAGGTTTTTTGAGTGAAATCACTGAATATACCTTTACGTTTATAGCATCTAAGTTGCTTGCGGCTAACTTGTCATGGTACCCTTACTTGCATCGTGGCTACAAGTGTGCTACAGCCATCCTTCATAAAACTGTTTCCACATTAACTATATAGCACAGTAATAATCTAATGTCTATTTAAATGTGTGTGTTTTTTTTTTACACAAGTCAAACTCTTATCTCGGGAAACCCCTGGCAATGTGAGAAGTGTGAGTCGCTCCACGTAGGGCTAACAGGCAGTTGAGACACAGTGAGATAAGATGTTGTGTTTTGAGCTAATCATTTCTGGCTGGTACAGTTACCAACAGAAACGGCTGTTCTGGTTCACTTCTCAGCTTTACTGAGCAGGCACGTCCAGGACACGCTGCCAGGCATCAGAGTCTGTATGGTATGGCCCTTTTTGAGATTTAGTTTTGCAAATGGACTTATTACATAACCCATTAAAGCCGGGAAAGCATCTGTCTATATATTAACATATTATTTTATACTATATTCAAAAATAGCTTTTCTTTTTTTCCATGTTGAAATGTGTGCAAATCATTTGTTTTTCAGAAAACTGTTAAAGATTTAGAAGACATATTTTGTAGAATCGGTCTCAGGTCTAAATATATGCTTCAATTCCAGGATGCGGAAAGTGAAGCGGAAAGCACTGGAGAAGTGATGCTGGACTCGGAGAGGAAGATGAAGAGGATGAAGACTCAGACTAATAATCAGATCTTCTGAGACCAACAACCGAATAAACCACAGCCCTCTAAATGAATACTTATTTTAGTTGACCGGGGTCTGCTCCTTTTTTTTCTCACTATACAGTACAGTCTACACCAGGGGTACTCAACTGGCGGACCGCGGTCCGCGACCGGACCGCGGACCACCTCTTTGCGGACCACCCAAAAACAATATATATATATATAAATAACATCAGATGGTACATTTCTCATGTGAAATTGCTGCAAAGGCCCCCAAAATGTCCCCCAAGGGCCTCCAAAATTCTGGCGCGCGCTATGCGCGCGCGCAGTGTGGCCTGCCAGGGCGTATAACTCCCGGCCTGATTTGGAGTTCCACTCCGGGCCTGCACTCTGCACCCCATTATTGGTTGGGTGGAAGGGGATCTGATTTGTATAAGCTTGGCTTGACCATACTAAACGGGCATAGAGCCCCGCTCTCCGAAGGACGCCGCGCATGGGACCGGACCTCGGTCTTATTCAAAAAAGAATTGTGGACCTTCATCATTTCTAGTTGAGGACCCCTGGTCTACACACAACAAATCTCGTAACCGAAAATAGCCAATCTACACACTGACTGCTATTTTCAATTTTCACATGCTACAGGATCATAGACACAAGCTTCGGGTGGTTAATTTATATATCCCTGTGCATTGACGACTGAAGGAAAAGAAAATAGATTGTATGATGTATTTAAATGTTACTGTAATTCTTTATTTTTGTTTTGCTCTTTTAAAAGACCAAGCAGGCCTTGTATTTTCAGTTCTGTGTTTGGTGTCTGTTTTTTGTGCTTTGCCAGCCAATTAAAATGTATGTATATAATTCATTGTTTTTTGGTCTGATTTAATTGGCTTACAAATGTGAATTGTATCGGATATAAAATAATGATTTAAGGCTGTAGTGCCACTGGTGATATACATACAATAATACACACTGAAGTGCCCAGTCTTCTGCTTACAGTACACCATGATGTCATTAATTGGGTAGTGATCACTCCCTATCGTTGTTTCACAGACATCCCACTCACTATTCCCTGCCAACACATCTGAGACCAGGGTGAGATCAAGAACTGAATGACGCCCTGTGTTGACATCAATTCTTCCTCTCCCATCATTTAAGCATACTAAGCCTTTATCCTCCATTAACTCTTCTACTGTTTGCCCATTCCCGTCTGTTCTTCAGACACAATATATTATGGGAATTAAAATCACCACACCATACTACCTTACGTCTATCTTGACCCTCTATTCTCACCAATTTATTCATCTCCAACCGGTTACATGGATTATAAAAGTTAATAATCACCACTGCTCACACCTCTACTGCCACATACTCCTCCTGCCCTTTACCTAGCACTCTGTATGGTACCCCTTCCTTAATAAAGGTGGCACAGCCCCCTCCTACCTCCTCCCTATCTCTTCTAATACCCACATAACCATGAATTATAAAATCTAGCTGAGGTTTAAGCCACGTCTCCTGCACACAAATAATGTCTGGTTTATCTGTTCTTTCCTCAATAAACTGCTTGAACTCCTGTCCATTTGCAAGCATGCTTCTAGCGTTCCATTGAAGAATGAGCACCATATTAATCATGTAGCACCTCTTGCTGGCTCTTAATTGGCTATAGTCTGGGCATTAATCCAGCTTTCCACCTCCTTCCAGTCAAACCCTACCATGCCGAGGTGATCTCCTGCTGCCCTTACAATATGCTTGATGTTTATTGACCTTGAGGTGCCACCCATAGTTGCGTTAACTGCTGCTACTATGAACATTACTAACTGCTTTTTGTCTACCCATAACCTATCCGTGTCTGGTCGCTCTGGCTCCTCCACTCTTGTCCCCCTTCTTCCCCCTCCATCTGCTGCCCCCTGTCTCTCATTCTTCTCTTTCACCACCTTCACTGCTTCAGCATAAGTGATCTTGTCCAACACTCGAACCTTCAGCACCTCTACCTCCTTCCTCATTATTGCACACCCTCCAAACGTAACACTGTGCGCCTCCCCACAGCTACAGCACTTTGGCTGTGCTCCTGCTGGGCACTCATTGTATTTATGGTCTCCTGTGCACTTTGCACACCTCCTCTTTTCTCTGCAAAATTTTGCTATGTGTCCGAACTTCTGGCATTTATAGCACTTCATTGGTTTTGGTATATATGCCCTCACATAATAGCACATATAACCCATGAACAATCTGTCTGGAATGATCTCTCCTTCAAACTCCACCAGCACCGTTTCACATTCCTTTCTGGCACTTTGTCATCCTCCTCAGATTCACTATTTCAACACCCCGGGCAACCAAGTTCTCCTTATAAGCTCTTCCTCCTTTACACTTAACGCAACTCCTGTGATCACTCCTCTGCATCGTTTAGCCCTCTGCTCTCCGACCTGCACAGCCTTCATCACTTTTTTCTTCCCGACCATTGTCAGTTGCTTCGCTAACGCCATCTGAATTACATCCACACAACCGATGAGCAGATTGCCATCATTTAGCACCCTCGCAAACTCTATTTCACCGCATTTATCCGACAGCTCTCTTGTCAGTTGCATTGGATTCACTCCCGCAACTCCTCCCTCACCCTCAAACCGTATCACTACTTTGCACCTCGTAGGTCTCTCATTATTCTCACCTCCCTGCTCAACCTCGTCCTCACTCACGCCAGGCATCCCCTCTCCCTCTGACTCGCTTTTACCACTCGATACCGTTCTAGCCCTCTTCCCACTGACCACAAGGCCACTGGCCATGACAATATTCCCTCCAAATTTCTCAGAGACTCAGCCTTTTCCATAGCTCCAGTCATCACCCACATAGTTAACCTCTCCATCAAACAGGGACAGGTCCCCCAAGATTTTAAACTGGCCAAAGTAACCCCCTTGTACAAGTAAATTAGAACCCGGCAACTACCGCCCTATTTCTATTCTAAGCTCCATCTCGAAAGTGATGGAAAAAATAGTCTATGAACAGGTTGAAAAGTATCTTGCCACTAATAAATTGCTGTACGAGTTCCAATCTGGTTTCAGAACATCCCACTCCACTGACACATGCCTCCTCTATTTGAGCGATCACATCAAACACGAGGTGGATGCTGGAAAATACTGCGGCATGGTCATGCTGGACCTCCAAAAGGCTTTTGACACCGTGAACCACTCCATACTGGTTAACAAGCTTAAAGCTATTGGTTTTGATAGCACATCAGCGAGCTGGATGCAATCCTACCTGGAGGGGAGAGAACAGATGGTGGAGGTGAACGGAACACTGTCCCCTCCCCTCCCAGTGAGCTGTGGCGTCCCACAAGGAAGCATACTAGGGCCTTTACTGTTCCTAATTTATGTTAACGACATGACTTCAGCTTGTGACTGCAACTTGTTCCTGTTCGCAGATGACTCAGCACTGCTGGTCTCGGACAGGAACAAACTGCAGGTTGAAAAGACCCTCAGCTCTGAACTCGCTAGAATCTGCACCTGGCTCGCTGATAACAAACTATCCTTACACCTGGGAAAAACTGAATCCATCCTCTTCGGATCAAATAGTAAACTCAGCAAGGCAGTATACAATATTATCACACGAAAAGATCAAATTACCTACCTAGGTTCCATCCTGGAGGCCAATCTTTCCGGTGATAAAATGGCCACCAACGTAATCAAAAAAGTCAATCAAAGAACAAGATTCCTTTACAGGATCTCCTCACTGGTCAGCAAAAACACCTTGAAGACCTTAACAGGAGCCCTCGTACAAGGTTTCTTTGACTATGCATCCACCTCTTGGTACCACAGCACCTCAAAGGCCCTTAAAACAAGGCTCCAGACCTCCCAAAACAAACTGGTCAGGCTCCTACTTGGCCTCACCCCCCGAACCCACCTCACCCCTACCCACTTTGACAGGCTGGGATGGCTTAGGGTCGTCGACAGAGTACAGCATCTTGCAATGGGTCTGGTCCACAAGATTCGATACACCACCAAGATACCCATGTATAAATACTTCCTTAATGTAAACGAAGTCCATACCCACAACACCAGAGGGAGTGCAACAAACCATGTACAACCCAGATTCGGCACAAACAAGGGACTAAATTATTTTCGCTCCTATGCCACCAAAATGTGGAACGCCCTACCAACAGTCATTAAGACATGTGAATCCCTTGACTCCTTCAAAACCGCTCTCAAAGGGCACCTACGGATGGCTGCAATTCGAAACTGGCCTCTGTAAAATCTGAATCCCCCCCACCCCATTTTCCCTCACTGTATATTGTATCTTTTCCCTTTTTTGCTTCCCATTATGATGAATTACTGTTCTGTTCTTTAGCTACATATAGAAATGTCTATTTGTATGTCTCTAAATGTTTGTATGTCTTTAAATGTTTTGATGAATTGAACAATGTGGACCCTGTTGTAAACAAGTGTAATGCTTAATTGGGTCGTCCACTCACAGTTGACAGTCTTTGTATTGAGTTTGTGCTTAAAATGTACTGTACATTCTACAAACTGTTAATAAATATTTCAATCAATCAATCAATTCTCTCCCATGTTCTACCACGCTACCTTTCTTTCCTCTCACCCCCTCCCTACTCTGTCTCATATCTCCGGCTGATCCGCTGGACTTTTTACCCGATTTACCCATGATCCTACTCAGAAAGAAAAGAGATAGAAAGAAGAAAAAGAAAGGAAAAAGGGCGCCGTCGGTCGGTGCACCCCTTCACCAGAAGGATCCCACACCTCAGTGTCCCACACGCACCCCAGTCAGTGACTCCCTGTCAATCCTCGCTCTTACTTTAGTACACTTTCACACCAGTGCAATACCACAAATAAATGTTTTTACTGAACCGCCACAGGCCAAACTATATTCAGATGCCACTCCACTCCAACCACCACACTACCAGCCGCCCTCCCGTCTGACAGCTCTCCTCGGAAACAGCGCCTCCCCAACTACACCTGGTTGGTTCAAAGCATGTCAGGTGATGCGCGCCGCTCGCGTAACGTTACGTAAATAATGTAAATAATTATGTACGTAATGTACGTTATGTACGTAACGTTACCCGAACGGGGCACTGCGCGTATACAAGTCATAGACTGTAAGTGTAAATACAAGTATATATTTTTTACTAATCGAGAGAGAGAGAGAGAGAGAGAGAGAGAGAGAGAGAGAGAGAGAGAGAGAGAGAGAGAGAGAGAGAGCATCTCGTTGACAAAGCCAGTCAGTCCTTCATCAAGTTCAGTGACTGAGTGACCCAAATAAATACAGAAACACCAAAACGTGGTATTTCTTCACTTCAACATTACAGAGCTGTAATTAATCTCAAACAGGACGATGTTCAATGTTAATATAAACACCCAGAAGATGGTCTATGAATAAATATGGTTTATTTCCACAACATACACAAACTGCAGCCTACTGCATAGAGCTATAGCTCCTCCTGCTGGATAAGGAGTCGATTATGTTATTATGCAAAACTTTCTTGAAGAAGTCTGATTTCATTTCAGTGAATAAAAGCATGAGATTAATATTGATAAAATATTTAAATTAAATGAAACATGACTGTTTAACCCTCCATGCAATATCTGAAGTTTCTTTAGCCCAGCACCCAGCCTGTCGATGTGCGTATTCTACGTCCGCTCCATTTCAAATGTTATCACATTAAAACATTGAACATGAAAGCACGTAGCGTAATGTAGGCCTATAGCTTGGATGAATGACTCTCAAAAAAAGAGATGCGGCACAGGTATGGTATAGTTATTCCTTTGATCACCACTCTCTGCTGTGTGTGTGTGTGTGTGTGTGTGTGTGTGTGTGTGTGTGTGTGTGTGTGTGTGTGTGTGTGTGTGTGTGTGTGTGTGTGTGTGTGTGTGTGTGTGTGTGTGTGTGTGTGTGTTTGTGTGTGTGTGTGTGCACGTGCGTGCGTGTCCGTCGGACCGTCGCTGTTCATTCCCTGTGGTGCTGAAGCGTGCATTTGGCTGATTTGCCCAACATGTAGCCTCGATACCCAGGCTTTCCCAACATGTGGGAATTATTGCAGGTTTATCATTATATATATTATTGTGTTCTCTGGTTCACGGACCTCATTATAACTGACTAGCCAACACGTTTCCCTGAATGCACAGGATTCGGAGATTAAGTAGCCTATAGGTTTAATATCCAAACAAGCTTTCACAACCACACTGGCCTAATTTAATCAAATGCACTGCAGGGATGGATTGGACAAATGCGTTCTCTAATGTAGGCTATGAGGAAACAATTATAGCGCCGATACTTCCTACTGATATGCTGTGGTATTATAATATAATAAGATCTCATATACAGGCACTGTAACGTCATTTGCTCACTCTAATATAGTTCCAACTGTGAGTAGTTATATTACAACAATGAATGTAAAAAACACTGTACAGTGCAGGCATGTCGTGATGCGCTCCAGTGCGTAAAAGATAGGCTATAGCGCTACACTTCAGATTATAAGCAATCAGTGAGGGCTGCCATATTTCAGAAAATGTCAAGAGTGAGACTCTAGTGTCTTAATGTGTTTGACGCCGTCCGAAGGGCGGCGGCGAAAAAATAATTGCTTTTTTAATGTCGATTTGGCCCGTTTTAACGTTGATATTTAACCTTAACACTGATGTCTTCACCTCCATGCCAGCTGCTCTCCCTGCACTGCCAGCCCATGCTTAAAGTAGAAATGAAAAAGATATCTATCTAATTATCTATGTATCTATCTATGCTCCTCAGACCCAGCCAGCCAGCAAGCCACACACATAGTGCTCAGACCCAGCCAGCCAGCAAGCCACACACATAGTGCTCAGACCCAGCCAGCCACACACATAGCTCCGTAAGAGAGAGGTTGCACCACTCAAAAAATCTTAAAAAAACTGAAGAGGCTACTGGAGATTGGAGAACCTGATTTGGACATGATCTGATGCAGGACAATGTCACTATGACAGAAAGAGAAGATGGGTCTGGCCACATTCATTCACCCCATAATCTCAGTGGAAATTGGGGAATGTCAGAAAACTGGAATGTGGGAAAATTCCTTATTTTTACATTTTCTTAGTTCAAACACATGTGGGCTCTCTCTCTCTATGAACAGAAACAAGTCGCGATGCGGCCCCTCCCCCTTCACACACACACACGACTTTGTCCCTATAATGTGCACGGGCTATGGCACCGTTCCACTTCCTCATATCACGCAAGAGACGCCACACACCAGTATAGAAGAGAGATACTCACAGGTCACTTACTCACTTGTTGTAACTTGTGGGGGCTATATTGTCTTCCATGAAAAGTATTTCGAAGCTATGTTAAAATCATTTCCATGCGTCACACAGTCAGGGACCCTGCTGACGATTTTGGTCCACTGTTTACCCTCCTGCATATATCAGCGCTGCGAGCAGATCGGCTATTTTACCGTTTGTGCGGAGCGTGCGTTATTACGCGGCGGAGCCGCAGAGAAAATTGTTATTTATCATTATAATGCGTGTGAAATGGCATGTGTGGCGTGGTGCGTGGTAAAGGGTTAAATTGCGTGACTGTCACACTCAAAGGGTGAGACATGGCAGCTCTTCTGTAGGCTATACCTGATGTTGATCCATGTTGTTTATGCCTATTATAGGAAAATTCTAGCTATGCCAACAGAGTGTATTTTCGGAGCGATGGACCGTCAGAACAAATAATGTGTTCAAATAAAGCAGTCAACCATCCATGTTCGGCATGAGTGGATTGTGATCCAAATTAAAGATTTCAAACGAAATCTCATTGACACAACATACAGCTGGTCTCATTCACACAGGTTATAAAGTCATAAGAAGAGGCTCCATATAGCACTTATACTATAGTGATTGACCAACCAGAATAAAGCATTCAACCGAGCAGTGAAACATGTGAAGCTTTGCTTGTTGACTGTTGTTATAATGCTTCTGACTGCTGCATACGTTACTGCTACCCAACTTGCCAATTAGCTTACTAGCCAATCAGAGGCCAACATTATTCCTTTAGTTAAATGTAGTGTTGCATCGTGGGTAAACTATCAATATTTGTTGGAAAAGGAGTTATTACAATCAATCAAATGGCTTTCCAAGTTCAAGTTAAATGTTTCCTTTATCCAGAAACAACTATTTGCTTAGTGAATTATGATAATTGTTTTTCAGTCACCATGACTTCACATGCTATCCAAATCCCTATATATAAACTGTGACGGCATGTGCTCTATAGAATGGGAAGTGATGAATGGTTTTTCCATGCCCCAGTCATCCTGCCAGTTGTTACAGCCTTGGGTCTGTTCCCCTGTTGACCCAGTATGACTCTGATAACCCTGATCCTATCAGGTGTAAGGAGATCTGCTGGGACCCTGATGGGGGACAGCAACTGGTTGTGATATTGACTGAGAAACAAGTCTGATCCCATCTAATATTTTGTGAAATTAACAGAAAACTAAACTCCATTTAAAATTTACTTAAGCCTATTGATTTCCTAATCATGTTAGTTCATGAAGTTGTATAGCTATAGGCTATGTATTGTATTTTATATATATATATTTTTTTACAAACGGCCCACTAGGGCGCAAACCAACTCGTTTGCCATGGTTTTTTAAAACCTTATGTCCATACTAAAAAAAATAATCAAAAACGTATCACCAACTGCACAATTTTAACAAATTCTGTCTCAGCAAATTGAGACACAGGTAGTACCAATTAGTTACTTAAACAGTTGCTGATGAAGTTCATCAGTAACTGTTTAAGTAACTATTTGGTTGACTCGAATTGTAGGCAAATAAAGAGCTTATCAAATGAAGAGCTTAATTCACACTAACAAACCAGACAGTGTGGTTAGAGTGTCCGCCCTGAAACTGGGAGGTCGGGGGTTCGATCCCCAGCCGGGTCATACCAAAGACTGTAAAAATGGGACCCATGCAATGCCTTCCTGCTTGGCACTCAGCATCAAAGGGTTGGATTGGGTGGTCAAATCTACTATTCAAATGATTCCCGAGCGCAGCGCAATTTCACTGCGGTAACGTGTGTGACAAATCGTATGACTTTGACTTTGAACTTCTAAATGTGACTAAAAGAAAAAGAGGTGTCTTACCTGCTTCAATGTAGAAATCCTAAGAGACAGAGTATTGTATAAATCCTGTATACATTCTGTCCTGAGTCTGCTGATAAACACTTGCACTTAATTCATATGAAGACACCTTCCTCCTTAATACGGCCTCGCCCTGCAAATGCAAATCAACATAGCCTACTCTTCTTCACAGTTGCAGACATCATTTTTCGGTTGTCTCGACGTAGGGCCCCGCGGCTGATTGGGGTGTGGTTGGGCAGACAATTTTTTTTTCTTTCTGAAAAGTGTTGTACAGTGTCACATGTCCAGTGAAATGTCAAGTTTGAAAATGAGGAAAACAATAAATGGTGCAAATAGCGCCTTTATCCAAGGCACTTTACATAGACCCATTCACCCATTCACACACACATTCATACACCGATGGCGGAGGAAACCATGCAAGGCACCAACCCATAGGAGGAGCGCACACCAAGGTGGTCAGAGCAGTGCGTTAAGTCACTCTCTGCATGTCCAAAGGTCTTGGCTTTAAGTCCAAAAAATACTATTTCATCATTTTGAAGAATCTTGACATTTTAAACATAAATCTTGCGTGTGCGTCTGCGCGCGCGCTCGCGTGTGTGTGTGTGTGAAGCTGTACTAAATCAATAGTTCACTTAAATGTTTGAGTGACGCAGAACTCTGCAGTAGCCTAATCAATTGCCATGACGACCTCGACTGAAGATCAGCTCAAGGCTAGCCCCGGTAGAGAGATATAACTGACCCAACTTCAAATTAAAAGGCATACTTTTTTAATTGGCACATTGAATATCAGCTGCTCATCTTTGATAACTGAGCAATTCCGAATGGTGGATGCTTATCATTTTTCTTTTTGGAAAGCTATTTTCAATACAAAAGTATAAAAAAAGGGTTAATGTTTTTTAGTTTTTCTTTCTTTTTTTTGGTCTATACAGTATCTTAACATTTTTGCTGGGGACCCCCGTGAACCACTGGCTTAATCAGTACTCAGGACCACTGGGACCACTCAAGATCTGGCGTTGGTTCCGTCATACAGTCTGGGACACGGAAGCTCTGATCATGAGCAAGCATTAATAAAGTGGAAGTGAAGCCTCCTCCCCGCTCCCGTGTAGTCTTTACAAGACCAAGCATAGCAGAAATGGATATTCAAAAATGTAATATGAAGCTATTTTAAAATGTTTTTTGATGCCAGCTATACCTTACTCTGATTTCCGGAGGTGTGGTTCCAGACTCTATATAGCATTCGGAGATTGTGGAATTAATTGTTGTCTGGCTACGCGAGACTACACAAGATATGGACGAATCCACGGAGAGGTGCCCTGCAGGCCAGCTGTATGCAATCAATGCTGAGGTGTCAAGCTGTGCTTAACGTGACACCTGTATCTAGGTTACCCAGTTCTACACTGGCATGTCCTGACCTAGATCAATATGGAAATCAGTTGGAGATTTTTTTTCCCCCCACAAATATCATCGTATATAATCATGGTGTTGGAATCTGCTTTTGACAACGTACGTTGAAATGTCGGCTCTCTGTTCAACAAAGCAAAAAGTTAAGATGCAAGAATACCAGTGTGAAATATCATGGTTGGATTAGCGGTGAGATAAACTGGCCAAAAGTCACGTGACCATGATTTGAGACAGAAAAACTATAGAAAAACAGCAAGACAAATATAATTCATTCTTACACATTAAGTCAGAAGTTATATTAAAAAACCTAAAAAAAACACTAGGGGGGGGGGGGGGGGGGGGATACTGTTTATTGAAAGTCATGGAAAGAATCTGACCAATTTGAGTTCTATAGTTCAATCACATTAAACTTTGTGGCGAATATTTTGTTACAGAAAGTAGTACATCTGCTAATGCTATCCGTTTTGCAGCTACAGTAGCACAGCCCCAAGTGCAAGTTTCACTTGAACAAAACAAAAGCAACACCTTACGATAATACATGTAGGATATTGCTTTTACAGTGTGTTTTATTGCTATATTTTCTCAAACAATGAACTGCATTTTCATAATATATGCCAAGTATAAATATCCCACACCGACACCTCTACATCTGTTCCTAGAGATACATGTATGAGGGATTATGTCATTTTGACATGAAAGTGAATAATCTCTTTGGGACAACCTACTGATCATTGATACCATTAATACCATAGCAAAGTCTGACCATCGGTTCTTCAGTAACTGTTCTAGACCGGGAGCGATAGTATGCCGCATTCCGGTGTGTTGGTGACAGGCTAACAGCCTACTACTTTCTACTGTCTAGTGAGGTCTAGTGGGGTGTTGGAGACAGGTTGACAGCTATAGTGAGAGCCTTCTGCTGTCTAGTGAGGTCTAGTGGGGTGTTGGAGACAGGTTAACAGCTAGTGAGAGCCTTCTACTGTCTAGTGAGGTCTAGTGGGGTGTTGGAGACAGGTTGACAGCTAGTGAGAGCCTTCTACTGTCTAGTGAGGTCTAGTGGGGTGTTGGTGACAGGTTGACAGCTAGTGATAGCCTACTACTTTCTACTGTCTAGTGAGGTCTAGTGGGGTACTAATGACATGCAGGCTGACAGCTAGTGATAGCCTACTACTTTCTACTGTCTAGTGAGGTCTAGTGGGGTGTTGGTGACATGCAGACTGACAGCTAGTGATAGCCTACTACTTTCTACTGTCTAGTGAGGTCTAGTGGGGTGCTAATGACATGCAGGCTGACAGCTAGTGATAGCCTACTAATTTATACTGTCTAGTGAGGTCTAGTGGGGTGCTAATGACATGCAGGCTGACAGCTAGTGATAGCCTACTCATTTATACTGTCTAGTGAGGTCTAGTGGGGTGTTGGTGACAGGTTGACAGCTAGTGATAGCCTTCTACTGTCTAGTGAGGTCTAGTCTAGTGGGGTGCTAATGACATGCAGGCTGACAGCTAGTGATAGCCTACTACTTTCTACTGTCTAGTGAGGTCTAGTGGGGTGCTGGTGACATAAAGGCTGACAGCTAGTGATAGCCTACTACTGTCGGATCCGCAGAACTCAGCAAAAAAGAAAGAAAAAAAAGCACCAGTGTGCAACCACCTTTACAATCTGGACAGGGTAATAACATATTTGATACATTTTATCTCATCACTTATAGTGAGACATTTACGTCTCCAGACAGCCAAGAAAACTGTACATAGCCTATACAAATGCAATTACAGTTCACAGTCACAGTTTTACTTCCGTGTACATTCTTTAGGATGGCTGGCATACAAATACAAAATAGAATAAAGCAAAGCAACTTTTAAGTAGGGCTTTAAGCAACTATAGTCGACTATTCAACTAGTCAACCTTGTTGGTACTATAGTTGACTAGTTGATAAGAAAAAAAAGTACAGATATTTATTTAAAAAAGATTGTTTACATAATAGGTAGTTAAACAACTAGTCGACTAGTAAACTAGGCAACTAGTCAACTAGTAGGCTACAAATGACTAGAAGTGAAAGCCCTGAAGTCTGGAAAATGAATTTAATCTAGCCTACTTACAATTACAAGTAAAACAAAGATAGCTCAAATATTATCTTATTACTACATTTGTTCTGGTAAGCTGGACCATATGCTTTAGAGAAATACATTTTTCAGTCTTGGACATTTTGGGCCCTATTCTGCATGTCTTCTGTACACCACCGAGTGGCGCGCTAAGAGCTTGTAGGTCTGCTATTTTTGAAAAATCGAAGAACGACTCACATTTTTAGAATCTGATCTCGGGTCAGAATGGGTTAATCAGACCAGTGTGTGTCCAGTGGAAACCTCGTATGAATCTGATCTCAGGTCAGAATGGGTTAAGTTAAGTCACGAGACCTGGTACTTAGGACACGCAAAATAGGGCCCTTTGTATGCTATAACAATTGATCTGTCAATACATTTGAAGATTTGATCATTCATATAAAAAAAAAGAAGAGTATTACATAAATATGTACATACAGCAATATGTGTTCAATTTAAATAAACAGCTTAATGAGCAGTGGTAGTGGACAGCATAAAAAAATAAAATGAAATAAAATAAAAGGATGGCTCTTTACTTCCCTGTAATCCTTCAGTTATGTGTGTGTGCTAGCGCTAGACATAATTATGCTAACACCGTGATCAAACATATACATATACATAGGCTACATTTTATGTATATTTTTATTTCTTATTTATACATTAGGAAAATGTGTTGGTTAATACTCCAGAAATCCAAATCCGAATGTATCTCATCTTGTCTCCTATTCATACATAGCCTACTTATTTCTTGTCGTTGTTATATTCTGATCACAAAAGAATGATCAGCCTGGGGGAAACAACACTGGAGGGGCAGGCCCAGCACAGGGGGGGGGGGCATACGTAGGTCTGACGTACTAACAGTCCGACATGCTGTTGCATCTGACATGCGTGGCCGGTTAAGAGTAAGACTCGACCCGTGGCTCCGACATGTGTTGCCGGTTAAGACACATATGTGGCTGGTTAAGACACATACGTTGCTGGTTAAGACACATATCTGGCTGGTTAAGACACATACGTTGCTGGTTAAGACACATATGTGGCTGGTTAAGACACATATATTGCTGGTTAAGACTTATGTGGCTGGTTAAGACACATACGTTGCTGATTAAGACACATACGTTGTTGGTTAAGACTCACCCGTTGCTCCGACATGCGGTGCCGGTTAAGACACACGTGTGGCCGGTTAAGACTCACCCATGGCTCCCGACATGCCTTGCTGGTTAAGACACATGCGTAGCCGGTTAAGGGCGTCGGACGATTGCGAGTTAGACTGTTAGTACGTCGGACCAAAGCTATGCACATTAGCACATTGGCTTGTCTTTTTTGACAAAATAAGAAGAATAATAACACCCATATGGCCTGTGTTGCTACCATTACTTTACAATCAGATATGTTTTGTTATAAAAGGTTGCTAGCATTACGTGGTAGCTACTGTAGTTAGTGTCGCTGGCTAACTGGCCCTCTGTGCTGCAGAACGGAACTCCACTGTACTCTAGCGTCCCGTATAGATGAAATCTGTGGAGAGAGAGATAGAGAGAGAGATAGTGTTTTTGTTTTGTTCAACCCTTTACTAAGTTTCAGTTGCCTGCTCGAGCTAAGATAATTGAAGCCATTTGTCAGAGAGTAAATGGAAACAGCGCACGTGTGTGTGTGTGTACGTGCGTGCACGTGTGCATGTGTCCCTACCACGGCAGTATTCGGGGTTGAAGTTCTCATAGTTGGGGTAGAGAGGGTTTTCCTGCTCGTTGCGATGCTTCCTGGCTCGGAGTACATCTCTCAGACACTGGTGGAGGTAGGAATACTGGCACTGCACACACACACACACACACACACACACACACACACACACACACACACACACACACACACACACACACACACACACACACACACACACACACACAATACTGTAATTACAACACACACTCACATAAAACCACCAGGAAAGTGTTTTTTGTGTCCTAAACATCATTTAAATAACATCTGGTTGCAAAAGGGGTGAAGTATAAGTGGCCCTAACTGAACCCATGTGCACGTGCACATGTGCACACACACACACACACACACACACACACACACACACACACACACACACACAAGCGCGCAGGCATGCACTGCACACATGCATGCGCGCAAAGTCACGAACACACATACACACACTGTTCTGTACCTCGGTTTGGACCATGTGTGAGCGGTGGAGGCGCAGGTCGAACACAGAGCCGTACAGGTCGATGGTTCCTCTGGAGTCCAGCTCCTGTAGAGCCCGGTCCAGCACTATGAATGTCCCTGTACGACCCACTCCAGCACACACGCACGCGCACACACACACGAACACACACAAAATGAATGTCCCTGTACGACCCACTCCAGCACTGACGCACGCACGCACGCGCACACACACACACGCACACGAACACACACAAAATTAATGTCCCTATGTACGACCCACTCCAGCACAGCAACGCGCGCACGCAAAACCTCTCCTATCCCTTATATACCTGCAGTGCACGACCGTGGCTCCGGTCGAGGGCGAGAGGTCAGCGTAGTCTCTGACCGTCCTGACGAACTGGATCAGTGACTGGGTGGTCTCTGGAACGCCATGGTTAGGGTTAGAATTAGGGTTACGCGGGTTAGTAATAGTCGGACAATGGCTGACATTAAACAACGTCAATATGTATATAGGAAATGTCCATACTGGCTCCATTGCATGGGGTTGATAACGGCTGATGGCGGAGATTAAATAATCTGATAACATCCGAAGCCGCTAACTTGGCATTGAAGGCTCCGCTCTGGGAGATGTTCCCTGAATTTATTCTAAGCAGCATGCTAAGCAGAATCAGGATTACATTAGACAATATTGACACTGGGTGAAAAAAATGGGTTACAAAAATCGCGGGATAAAAAATATAGAAACAAAAAATACCTTCTATTGGTTGGAGAAAGGCTTAATTTATAATGCACTTCTATTCTGTGGTTGTGGAGAAGAGATCCAGTAGAACTAAATGTTAGGGAGGGACTAGTGGAGAACAGATCCAGTAGAACTAAATGTTAGGGAGGGACTGTTATGATTCAATACTAAGTACATCGGACCCTCGTCTGGTTCTGGTGTGGGACGACCCGGTTGACATTTCCATGGTTCGGACAGACGGACATTTACGGGCAGGCCTGCTCGGGAGAGAGATTAACATGACACGGAGACTTGGGTCACATCAATACTATCACAAGGTTTATTGTCTTACAGGATCATATATAGCTTGGATTACTTCGTGTCCTGCTGACGTCACTGACTAGACATCACAATCCCTGCCTGCAGCACGCGGCCTTCAGCGTGCCCCTAACAGACCTAGAGTATGTTACAGTTCCGGCAGTGCACCTTACACATATATCCATACACATATATAAGTACATTGCATATTCACGTACAAGTACCTGTTATCAGTACACAGCCTGTTGGATATATTACAACAGTCCACTCTTTGTCATTAAAAAGGACATCAATCAATCATCAATCAATCAATCAATCAATCAATCAATCAATCAATTGCTGTGGTTATAGTGCGGAAAAGTGTACAATCACGTATTGATACCGAAAAACCTGGGCTTCCTGCCAGGGAAATTGTATCAAGCTTCTCTTCTCGTATCATTTTTATATGATCTCTTTACTTAATCAATAATCATTGATCAATCTCTGAGCAAGCACGCGCACGCCACCTGATTGTACACGCAATACAGATGGAGAGAGATAGCAGAAACACAGGAAGAAAAGAGGGGAAGAACAATATATAATATATCTGTACAATATATACACAATTTGAAAATACTAAGGATGTGGGGATAGGAAAGGGTACATTATAATATCACATTAATGTAATATCACTTCAGATCACTGATCATTTACACTTAACATTACCTCGTGTCTAATTTCAACACTTCCCGGATCATTCCCTGCTAATCTATTCCTGATTTGCAGAACGCTCTCTGAGCAGTATGTTATGACTCCGTCCTCAGTCATGCCTTATCAGGCCATGTTGTTGCTCTGTCTGGAATGAAAGTACAGCATGTCTAACTGGATTACATCAGGCAGGACTACACTAGCCTACCTTTACCTAAGGGAAACAATTGCCTTACTACTTGACATTTCTGACATTTATAACTGACGTTCTCACCACTCTTTTATACCGCACCACTCCGGAGGCCCTGCGTGAGTGTCATGTAGTGACAGTGTATAATAACAGCAAAGAAACACATGTTTTACATTGAGACACAAGAAACAAGCCACCAGTCATTGAACCAATAAAAATAAAATGTTGCAAACCGTC
This sequence comes from Protomyctophum parallelum, assembly GCF_964188405.1. Classification (NCBI taxonomy): domain Eukaryota; kingdom Metazoa; phylum Chordata; class Actinopteri; order Myctophiformes; family Myctophidae; genus Protomyctophum; species Protomyctophum parallelum. The sequence continues at coordinate 275,563 of NC_139714.1, forward strand.
CAAGCACCGAAACATTAAAATAAAATATTCCAAACGTCCAGGACCCTATTCCAAATGTCCAGGACCCTGACAAGACAATGTTCCAATCGCCCAGGACAATGACATTACTAGAAAATGTTCAAGAGCGTACCATGTTCACCTCACGACCCTAATCCACGTCACTGGAACCGATAGTTCATGGCCCAGAACCAACAGATCTTCATACTGGCAACCGCGCGCAATTGTCCCGTACCGAATCCATATCAGATAGCGCGCATGTGCCCATGAGGCCGCGTTGATGATATATCCATAAAAGTTGCGCGCGAACAATCTCGCGCACATCCTGACCCAGGACTTGTCTCATAAAAGTCTGAGCAAAAATAGTCCTTCGTCACAATGTGACTAGGATCCTATTCCCGATCATGAGTTCAGGATCCGGGTAATCTGAACATGGGACGTCGTTCAAATGGCACACTTGCATCTGGTCTCCTAGCCCCCCCCGCTGGGCCGACGCCGACCCTCCTGGCCTGCGGTCCGACCTGTGACCTGTCAGATACAGACCCTTGCAGGACGCGGTCTGCGTCCGGTGTAGGCCGTGGCTGGTCTGGCCCTGATGCAGACATACAGGGGGTCTGCATCACCGACGTGATGGTCTGGCCCGCACCGACGCGATGGTCTGGCCCGCACGCGACGCGATGGTCTGATGTAGGCCGTGGTGGTTCGACCCTGATGTAGCGTCCGCTGTAGGCCGTGGGCTGGCCCTGACGTGTCATCCGATGTAGGCCGTGGTCTTGGCCCAGCTGCAGCATCCGATGTAGGCCGTGGTCTGGCCCTGATGTCATGGTCGGGTGGACCCTTGCAGGCAATGGGTGCTGTTCAATGCCCGAGGCCATCTCCCAATGTCCCCGGCTGACCGCTTAAGCCCGCTGGACCTGGTGCATACCAGGGCTGGGTCTGGAGAACCTTTCTGCATTTTGCAGGCTGCTGTGTCCTGTGGAAAAACTTGGAACAGCACAGGGTCTCCCCCCCCCCAAAACAAAGAATACACACGCATACTGTGTGTGTGCGTGGGGGCCTATGTCCTGTCTTCATTGGGTTTTCTTAATCACTATGCCTCCAATTGATCCATCACCCATCCAAGAGGACTACTAATATAATACAATTAAAATTCAAAATGTGTATTTTTGAGCATGTTGCGTGGCGCGTCTAATACTTACCACCCGTGACCCCTGAACACTGGTGCTTTCTGGACCTCTGCCTCGTGCTGCACACCTGCTCTGTGTAAACAATTGCTAACGGCCCACTGTGTTCTGATAAGACACAGGGCCTTGCTTTTTACAGCACAACATTGCTTTTTACAGCACCACACCGCTCAGGGCCTTCTCCCAAATTCTTTCAAACCAGAAGCCCAAACACACTTGTTATGGATTAATCTTTCAGACCATATTGCGTCATACATCCATCTTCAAATCCAATTTGTATTTGCCCTCTTGAAACACAATTATACAGACACATTTTATACAAACGGCGGTAGGGGACATAAAAACATGAATGACAGTTATTCAGCATAGTTATTCAGCATGTCACAGGTCCGGCGGTCCAGCATGACTGCATTCCTGACTGCTTCTGTGCGTTTCTGTGAAGGAATATAAATATCTTAGGGTTAACTATATGTTAGGGTTAACTCACCCACTCTTAACCACGCTTGTGAAACACAACGTGGTTTTATCACAGATTATCCTTCTGTACTGCTGGCCCTCCCTAACATTTCTCATGAACCCTTCACACACTACTCTATTGCTTCCTCTCTTAACCACTCTTTTACGCTTAGGTCCTTTGTATCTTAATTTTGCTTTTCTCCCCTGAATAACACTTCATATACCTCCACTTCATTTATGTCTACACACTGTATCCATATCCGCTATTTATTTATTTGAACTGAATATGATACTTCTCCCCTCTCCACAAAAAACATGCGTCCATGCTGTGGAATGGAAAGAAGCCCCCGTCCAGCCAAAATCTAAAGCCTACTCTTAACCGCACTTCTTCTCTCACTCAACTGGGGTTTCCCTAACCACTTATTAATTAATGCAAATTATTTCCGGCCTAATAGTGCACTGACTATATTAATACACAAAACTTGCACCCCTATCTTCTCTAATAAGCTTACAATAACATTGTCCCAAAAACACCACAACAAACTCGCTGATGGATTTATTCGTGAGCATACATTTCCGCTCCTTACCATGTGTAACTACTGGGTGGGACATGTTGTATAGGGTGTATGTGCTGTGCTGTAGTCCTGTATTACTTTTAACCCCGCTTAGGTCCTTTGGACTTCCCTGTGTAGGGTGCAGTCCCGGGCTGGACCCCTTTCCGCCTGAGGTCACCCCCCAGGCAACCCTGGACAGAGAAATCAAGCCTCCTTAATCCTTATCTAGATGGAGTTCCCTTCCGAATGAATTACAGCTTGAGCTTATAAATTGCGCCAAAATTCTGCAGAAACATGGGCTAATTACCTTGACTAATGATCTTCGCTTTCCTACGAAAATGTCAGATCTACCCTGCTGCACACACGTATGTGTACGCGCGTACGTACACGCACACCTCCCCTTTTACCCAGGCCACTCTTACTAGACAAAACATTTCCCTGTTGTCTATCTTTCTGTGTGTGTGTGTGTGCGCGTGTGTGCGTGTGCACGTGCCTCTGAGCTGCTCTAACTCTAAATGTGAACAAACTTGCCACACTTTTCCGAATTCCACCATAAAACTGGTAAAATAAATATTTAACCCTTCCCATTCCACATCGTACTCTGATGTAGATGTAGATATGACGACAACACTGCCCGTAGTCACGTGATGGAAAGCCCTGCTTCCTTTCATATGAAACAAACAAAACAAGTGTTCATTGTTCAATTCAATCGAGTATGTCACCAACTGGCAACACACAACCCATCGCATGAAATCAATGTGTCCCATCCGACACAAAACAAAATGCCCCACAGTACAGCGCCAAACAAACGTTTCAGTGGTCAAAAACTCCACCGAATGACTTTCTGCTGCCCCTCTCAGCAAAATGTCCCAAAGTTCATTGGCAAACACGCTTAGTGGTAAAACTCCACAAAATGTCTTTCTGTCTCCTCTTAGCACAAAAAGAAACGTCCAGGTTTATTGTCTTGGGTGCTCTGGCTGCAGGCAGTTGACGATCCAGTTTTTAGATGTGAACCAGAATGGGAACCATAAATATTTATAATACGCTGGGTATTTTCTTTTTGAATGTGGCAGTATTACTAACATGTAATTTGTACATAAAATGTTGACTAAACACTTCCTTTTACTGTGTGTGTGTGTGTGTGTGTGTGTGTGTGTAGTCATGTGAGAAATCTACACACATAAAGTGCTTAACTTATAGCAGCTATATGACCTGCGCTTAGGTTGACTATTGCCTAGAATATACACCTTGATCTACAAGCTGACTACACCTTAGAATGTGACCTGACCTACCAGGCTGACTACGCCTGGAATATGACTTGACCTACCAGGCTGACTACGCCTGGAGTATAACTTGACCTACCAGGCTGACTATATGCTTCAGTCCTGTCTGATTCAATATTCACCACACACAATTTGGGATTATCCATTTGGTGCAATTTAATAAGGCTGTGTAATGATTGAATTTGACTGGAACTCCAGATTACTGCATTTACAGTGGCTACGTTTACATGAGCAGTTAAATCCCCTTTTCATTCCGAATATAAGTTCAATCCTATTAAACGTTGTTATGTAAACACCTACAAAAACTTACATCCGAATGAAAACGCTCGATGCGATCTAAAAACCATTCCGATGTCACTGGCCGGATTACTCCGATGTTCAATGTGATTGAAAGAAAATTGGACTCATGTATACACTGCTTCGGATGTAAATTCATTCTGGTCTTTCTGAGCATGCTCATTTCCATTGCGCTCCAACTCCAAGGCGCTCATAAGCCTCATATCCAAGGCGCGCCGAGGAGTTTGCACATAGAGTGCGTTATTTCGTGCATTTTGTGTGTGTGTGTGTGTGTGTGTTCAACGGTCTCTCTCTCACACTCTCTCTCTCTCTCTCTCAAAAATAACGAGCGACCCGATACAATAATAATCAGTGTGTTGCGTGCCCTGGCCGTGCTGTAGATAATAAAGTAGGCTACACATAAAAACGAGATGATCACCTTCCCAGCGGAGAAGGGGAGCCGCAGCAGGAGGGGAAAAAAAGACGGTAAACATAATATGTCCGTCCCTATCCAAGCAGCAGCCTCAAAACTACTGCGGAATGAAATGATGGGATTTCAAAGTGTCGTCTTTCGTCTGAAAGTCACAATGAATGAACTGCCTATATTTTATGTGTCCAACAGATGGCGTAGTTTCACGTGAATTAACATGTATCATGTCTTCTATCACTTCTCCATATAAACACTCATTCGGAATGACCATTTCCCATGTAAACTTGCGGCAAAAAACATTACATCGGATGTATTTTATTCTGAAGTATTTATTCGGAATGATCACCCTTCATGTAAACGTAGCCACTGAATAATGACTAATTTTCACTTAGGTGATGCTTACATTTCTTGATACCACTACTTAACCTGGCCAATCTGAGCTATTTATTTTATTTATTTATTTATTTATTTTTAGTGAATGCGGCCCTACCGGCCATTACGAGCTTGTAGATCTGATATATATATATATATATATATATTACTGATCGCTTAGTTGGGTGCTTAAATGTTCTATCTACAGTGACCTTTTAAGACTAATGATCAGAGTGGAACCAACAATGAATGCTGTGGGAAAACTTTCCACAGGCTTAGTCCGCTGTGATATCACTGTATCACAGCACGTCCCCCGTTAGCAAGTCACAAGAACTACACCTGTCACCTTCAAACAAGCTGACTACAGTGAATGCGGCCCGTTTCCTTAACTTTACTGCAGATCTACTTCACTCCTGATAAATAGCCTCGCCTGTTACTACCTTGTCTGGCTTGTCATACTGAATGGCTGGCTTACATTACGGTAAACTCACTTAAATAGTAATGTACTTGACCTAGCCAATTTGCCTATATTTTACAGCTGAATGAGGCCCTTCCGGCCATTACCGACGTTTGTAGATCTGCTCTTTTGGTGCCTACATTAATTTGAAGTATTTGTACTTATTTTGTCCAATTTGCCCTTGTCGCTTTATTTCTTGATCACCGACAGTGCCCTGCCGGGCATAATGAGCTTGTAGATCTGCTCTTTTCTTTACTCTTTTACTACTTGGCAACCTGTCACTATACACGTGACTAATCATCTCCTATTAGTGCTCCTGATAAATAATCAAGTATTATTTGTTACACCTGAACTTTGGCCCAATGCCATATCACTTATTTGTCCTGTTACTTTACAGCATTTACTCGTCATTAATTAATATACTGGGTTTCCTGATGCGTTTTCAATGAGTAATATTAGCTCTCATACTGAGAGCTCCATTTGAGTGTCTAAGCATGCATTTGACCTTGGCTATATGAGATAAGAGATAACACATTCCGTGAAAGTCAGGGAGTGACTCTCTAGCTGTGTGGGGGTAGTTATAAACACGTTGTCTGTGCCAAGCCGCTAACGCTCTCCCGGCTTCCCTCTTGAGAATGTCAAAAAATTAGTTCTACTTATCCGCTCCTAAGTTAATACTGAGTTTCAACCTGACTCTACAACAACCGAAACCCCCCCCCCAAAAAACCTTATAGCACTTGACTAATCCTTATTTGAAGGCAATTTTTTATTATTATTACACTATTTATTAGTCACGTGCCTAATCCATTTCTGCCTTTGCAGTGACCATTCGCTCTCATACTGAGAGCTACACTTTAACCCTGGCCTCGTGAGGGAGTGAACTCTCTCCAACTGATTGCTGTGGGGGGGGGGGAAGTTTATCAACAATTAAACAATTTGTCTGCGCCCACGCTTCATTGGCCCCTCTTGGCCCAGTGAGAAACAGAGATAGGAACTCTCTTCTCACTGTGAGTCGGGGAGTGCTTCTCTCTGGCGATAAGGTTACCATGGATACGCCAGCCATTTCGCTCTCCCGTCTATAACCCGATATTGAACAGGGAAGATAAATGCTCGTCTCTAACGAACTCTACCAACCAAAACGCTTACAGTTTTCTCCGAACTTATCTTTAAGGCCTTGGGTAGGCCTACGTTTTGGTGTATTGACTTTTACAGCTCACAGGGCAGGCTAAATAGACACATTGAAACTTTACTCTAATAAAACATTAGATTACTTTTACTGCCTTAGATAACCACCACATATAGCAGCCTCTGCTGCCTTCTTAATACTCATATTTTGGCTATTTGAGACTTCTATCTACATGCCTTGTAACTAGGCTGGACAATCTATTTCAATTAGGCTATTTGTGCCGCTTGTAGATCGGCTATTTTGCACACTCATTTAAGTGAATGAAACCTGAACCTCGCTTCGGTCCTTACTGAATACTGATTCATATTTCACTTAAGCAATCCACCAGCCCCCTCAGACTGGAGGTTGATTTAGTGTGTGATAACCACATCAGCTTGACTACATACCGTGCATTACCCTGCATTAGTTCACAAACCGCTTGCTACTGTATTAACTCAACTCCCAGGCTGTAGCTCAGCAGAAGCCAATGCATTACATGAAAAAAACACCAGAGATGCCACTCTTATGTGCCCATCTCTTACCATCACCCTGGCATAATGGATGACCGTGGCCTAACGACTGTGGTACACTTTTCATACACATGAGCACCCCACTGCTGGGGGGAGCTTGAACACAGGCTGTAGCTCAGCAGGTGCCAATGCATTACATGAAAAACACCAGAGGTGCCACTCTTAATATGCCCACTTTAATATCACCCTGGCATAATGGATGACTGTGGCCTAACGACTGTGGTACACTTTTCATACACATGAGCACCCCACTGCTGGGGGGAGCTTGAACACTTTGACTGTCCATAGTCGACAAGACACAGAACACAACAAAAGACATAGACACCACATGGAATGCACAACGATGTCTGTTCACACACCAGCCCTTATCTGGTACCTTGAAATGGGTACCTAAAATCTAGCATTGACTTTTGACTTTGACCAGAGTGAATTACAGTATGCTGTGGGAACACGGCCACAGTCTTAAATACGCTATATCTCAGAAACGTATCCTGCTAGACAACATCATAGCAGATTTATAAAACAACAGGCAGAACTCACAGCTGTTGTGCGGAGCGTAACGACCTCACCCCGGCTTCTAACCTAGCTGCGTGATACATCACTAGGCCACTGACCTGCTTCAAGGACAGTGTAATAATCAACAGAATAAATCTGTTCTGCTGAACGTACCAAACGCCAGGCTTAATATGGACTCCAACCATATCGCTGCGTGAAACACAACGCAGTCTTTTACAACAGAAGTAATCTGTTCTGCTAATGAACCTTCATTAGGCTTACATATGGACTCAAACCATATGCGCTGCTTGAACACAAACAGTCTTATCTCTAAACTCTGTCAAGTCACTAAAAAAATTGTATCAGTCACTTAAAAAACACACACTGACTAACAGGATCTATATCAGTGAAATTTGGAAGCTTGTACTAAATGTGGGAACAATAAAAAAGACAAGGTTTAACTAAGGTAAACCCTGCATCATAACCTATATATTACCAGACAAGAGGAGAGGCACTTTTTCTCTAGATGAAGAGTAAAATATTAAGTGACTCACCCTTGTATCTCACTTCACGACACCAAATTGTTATGATTCAATACTAAGTACATCGGACCCTCGTCTGGTTCTGGTGTGGGACGACCCGGTTGACATTTCCATGGTTCGGACAGACGGACATTTACGGGCAGGCCTGCTCGGGAGAGAGATTAACATGACACGGAGACTTGGGTCACATCAATACAATCACAAGGTTTATTGTCTTACAGGATCATATATAGCTTGGATTACTTCGTGTCCTGCTGACGTCACTGACTAGACATCACAATCCCTGCCTGCAGCACGCGGCCTTCAGCGTGCCCCTAACAGACCTAGAGTATGTTACAGTTCCGGCAGTGCACCTTACACATATATCCATACACATATATAAGTACATTGCATATTCACGTACAAGTACCTGTTATCAGTACACAGCCTGTTGGATATATTACAACAGGGACTAGTGGAGAAGAGATCCAGTAGAACGAAATGTTAGGGAGGGACTAGTGGAGAAAGATCCAGTAGAACTAAATGTTAGGGAGGGACTAGTGTAGAAGAGATCCAGTAGAACTAAAAGACAAGTCATTTTGTCTTCCGTTGCAGTGTTGCAGTGTTGAGCCGAATAATTGCCGATCTACAAGCTCACAACGCATCGCAACACGACACGTGAGCTTGTAGATCGTCTATTTTCAGCGAGCAACCTAGTGTAAAATCAATAAGTTGTCGACACGGAATGGTACCATATGGTACACGATGTAAGCTTGTAGATCTGTTTATTTTAACCATGCTTCGCGAACCGCCGTCACGCAAAGTTATGACAAAGCATACGATGCATGAGACTTCATGCGAGAGTCAACTCGTCCCCTCCTTTTTTCTGTCAGAATCTGTGTGTGTGTGTGTGTGTGTGTGTGTGTGTGTGTGTGTGTGTGCGTGTGTGTGTGTGTGTGTGTGTGTGTGTGTGTGTGTGTGTGTGTGTGTGTGTGTGTGTGTGTGTGTGTGTGTGTGTGTGTGTGTGTGTGTGTGTGTGTGTGAACTCTTCGGCTCTGTCCACTCCTAGGGTGACCAGATGTCCCTCTTTGCGTGGGACAGTCCCTCATTTGCAAGACTTTTCAGGCGTCCCACAAATTGAGACCCTGTCCCACATTGTGACTGGCAGGCAATTGCATTAATGTTCAAATGCAAGTTAGTCCCATAATAGTTGGCCTTCTGCTCTCTCATTGTCTCTCCCTGCAAGTGTTTTAAGCATGTTAAAATAGCATAAAAATAAAGCATGATTTTTATGATAGCCAATATTGGGCCTATGGTCGAATATGACATCAAGGCTATTAATAGCAACTCATGTAATAAGTTGCTAACCCGGTACTCCAGTATGGCTTGTGTGGGATAAGTGGGACGGGGTCCCCGTCCCACTTATCCCACACATGTGATACTTCTGTCCCTCAAATGAACAGTTTGGATCTGGTCACCCTACGATGTCCCAATAAATAATTCGTTCTCAACATGTGGGTCCCCTGCACATGATTTGGCGGTGTCACTTCACTGTCAGTGACAATTTAAGGACTTTTAAGACTTTTATAATACCTCAAAGGCTCTAAAATAAAAAATACCATTACTGCATCAAAACATTCAAAAGTAATCAGCAAACCATGCTATAAAAAACTGGTTGGCCAGATTATTAAATCAACAATTGTGAAAATAGCCGATCTACAAGTTCACAACGAGCTTGTAGATTGGCTATTTTCACAATATTGCCACAATTCAAATGAAATGGCAAATATGAAAAGTCAATTGAAATAAGATAAATGCTTTTTAACCTTCAGATAATGAACGCATTTAAGTGAAAATATAATGCAATAGCATTTACATTTCATCTCCAGGTGTGGTCATTCTATGACAGAATGAAAAAGCAAAAGCAAATAACATAGCATAGCATTTACATTTTCAAATTGGCGTGTGTAGGCCTACTATTTGAAAATGATAATGCAATGTTATTTGCTTTTTCATTTGGTCATAGAATGAGCACACCTAGAGATGAAGCAAAAGCAAATCACATTGCATTTTCCTTTCCTTTGTATTTCCTTTCCGTACACATGTCAATTTGAAAATGAATCTACACCAAACAAGTGATCTGCAAGCTCACAACACATCACACTGCATAACTGTGTTATTCACATGGAATACACATGTAATTCCCTTTGACCTCATGGGGTCATTGAGGGAGTCACCAAGCTAGATGTGACTGTAATGCCCCTGACCAATGAGTAGTGGTCAGGGTGGGCTACATGGGGGGGATCCCTTAACTTAGGTATTTCGCCAATAGCGTCCAGGAGGGATTACCCTCCAATACGCCTCAACCCCGCTAGCAGGAAATCATCATAGGGGAGGTAAAATAAAAAAGGAAAGAAACAAACATGCATCCAGTGATGGGAAAAGGGCGGTGGGGATTCAGGTTTTACGGGGGCCAGTTTCGAATTGCGGCCGTCCGTAGGTGCCCTTTGAGAGCGGTTTTGATGGCATAGGAGTGAAAATAATTTAGTCCCTTGTTTGTGCCGAATCTGGGTTGCACATGGTTAGTTGCTCTCCCTCTGGTGTTATGGGTGTGGACTTCGTTGACATTAAGGAAGTATTTAGTCAGGTACATGGGTATCTTGGTGCTGTATCAAATCTTGTGGACCAGACCCATTGCGAGATGCTGTACTCTGTACAACCCCCTAACCCTAATAACAAAATTTAATTACAAAAAATGTAATTAATTAAATTAATTAAATTAAAAATTAAATTACAAATTGTGCCCAAAGTGCTTATAGAATAGAGCCAAGTTGCTCCTAACAGCAATAATAATAATAAATGTAATAATAATAATAATAATAATAATAATAGGTTGAATTTATATAGGCCTATTGCCTTTCATGAACAAAAAAAACAACCACAGACAAACAAACAAAGAAAACAACAAACAATTAGGCCTATAATTTGTCAGAGAGTCTTTTCAAGGCAGTCTTAACGGGGAATTCCACTCATCTCTCAACAGAGAGAGAGAGAGACAGGGAGAGAGAGTTATGACCAAGACGGAACCACACAGCAATAAATCGGCAGTGTTCATTTATCTCAGATATTGTACTACAGATGTAACAGGTCCTTTGGTTTGATATACAACACTCTCAGTTAATTAAAACTAAGGATTTGTACAACCAAGTAAAATGTGTGGATCTTTTATCTGACCAAATGCCTAAATACAGACAGGCTGGAATACCGTATAGTCCACGTGTCGGTCTAGTCCCCCTACGTTATGTCATTTGTGTTCACGTTTCCTTATGCAGATTTACCTGACATGGCTGTTTTCACCTGAGGTGTTTTTCTTCACTATGCTGTGCTGTAGATTAAATAATCTTCCAAAGATGAAGGATTTACAAAGTTTTATTGAAAGATCATGATCATAACAGAACAGACTGGTGTGCTAGACCAGTCATCGCTCCATGCCCTCACATATAGCCCACTATAACAGAGATTACATACTAAATGGTCATATAAGGATCTGCGCTGAAGATAAGAGGCACACAAATAAGTAGAATATGCGCATGCATACAGTGAGTGGCAAATCGAGTGGCAAAGTGAGTGGCAAAGTCAGAGGCAAAGTGAGTTTAACGTTGTTTAATGCAATCAGATAGGACTTTTCTGCTTGGATGTACTGTATGGGCTGTCAAGGCCAGAAAGTAGTTTTTTTGCCACTCATTAGGCGTTCCCGCATAACTTCCTGGTATGATGATGATGTCACGCGCATGCCTCATACCCTCTATACATTCGCTGACAGTGTGGAGGAGTCGGGTCAGCTGTTAGATTCACAGCTGCAGTTGAGATAGAACTAGACAAAGTGCCAATCGGCACAGGTCTCCACCAGGGCAGGTCAGGTTGTGGCCTCATGATGGCGCTATAACAGGCTGTTGAGGAAGATTTGGGCCGGAGGTTCGTGTTGGAGGGATGCAGGTACAATGTTTTTCCATGTGTGCATACATAAGTTGTATACAGATCGATGCAGTTATAGCTAAAAACAGGAATTGGCCTGTTATAGCGCCACCGTGAGGCTGATTTTGAGGAAGAAATTGTGGCATGTCGTCCTCGGCCTAGTGAAAATGTGCGTGTATAATTTAACGGAAATTGCACACTGTGTTTGTGATTTGTGGCCTTTTTTCGAAATGGACGAATCGTGTGAGCTTTGGAAGCCAATCTTAGCCAATCAGGATGGAAGATGGGAAATGGTGCCGCTCCGTGTTGATCACATGACTATGGAGATAGTGTATACCGATTTGTGTGAAATTTGGATAAAATCTGAAGGAGTAATAATAGAAAATGTGTTTTACATATGTCGGCCTCCTGGTGGCGCTATAAAGAGCAGATGTGAAAAATTCCAGGCAAAGGTTTTTCCTTGGCCTCTAGGGAGTTGGCATACAAAGTTATCCACAGATCCGTGCAGTTAGAGGTAAAAACACTTTTCGGCCAGTTATAGCGCCACCTTGAGTCTGAGTTGAAATTGTTCATGTGGCATTTCGTCCTCGGCCTAGTGGGAATGTGGGTGCACAATTTCACGGAAATCATGCGATGTGTTCATTATTTGCAGCATTTTGTTTGAAACTGAGCACTCCTGTGAACTTTGGAAGCCAATCTTAAGCAATCAGGATGGAGTGTGAGAAATCTGAAAGACCGGTTTCGTTGAATGGCCCTAGAGAGACTGTGTACCAATTTGCGTGATGTTTGGACAAAATCTGTAGGTGTACTGTGCAAAAACTTGTTTTGCACAAAGCGGCCTCCTGGTGGCGCTATAACAGGCCGTTCTGGAAAGTTTGGGGCAGAGGTTCATCGTTGGCATCCAGGGAGTGTGTGTGCAAAATTTGGCATCGACCGGGTTAACGGTGGCCGAGATTAGCTGCTCACGGACACACGGACGGACGGAGTGCAAAACATACTCTCCCCACATGCCTTCGGCCTGGTGGAGACAATGATCACACTGGTGAGAATGCTTTGCTGCAAGACCTTTAGTGAGATTGATGTTATATTAAAAACAAAAACTTTGGACAAACAAGTGCCAAATTGCCAATACACAGTGCCTGCCACCAAACTCATCTGTGTTCTGAAAATGCCCACTCAGTAGTCTGATCAATTAATCTGCCTAACAACACTGCAGCTCCCTCCCCCGGCCTTGGGCCAGGGGGAAATCAGTTATGGAGGTTTTGCCTTTTCTTGTGACAGGTTGTTTATCCATTAAGACCTGGGGCCGATTCTACAACAGTTTTCTGAAAGACGTATATTGCTATGTCAGTGGTGCTCTGACATAGCAACATACTTTTCATGTCAAGGACCACCAAAATATATGTATTTGGCTTCAGACCCCCCCCCCCCACCCCCATCTCTGACTTCTGACCAATCACCATATGATGTTAGGGTTTAAGTGGTTACTGTTAAGTGCATAAGTGGATATGTTGTAGTAGCCTACATGTGACAAAGTTTTAATTCTCACCTTCTTCATGGTCACTTGGCACAGAAAGACACAGAAAGAAAGCAGCACTTTCACATTCCTCTTGATCGGGGTCTCCTTGGCTTGAACATGGAGTTGGCTGCTTCTGCTGTGAACTTTGACCTTGCATTAAAGGACCACTTCACCACTTTTCAAGACAAGATGAAAAGTCTGTCTCATTCTGTCTCATAGGAGGGATGTGGGCAGTTCAGAAACCATCCTCAAGTGACATCATCGATGGAGAATACAAGCTAATAGAAACTGCAGGCTTTCTAGTCCTGAAAAGTTGCAATGCGAAAATGGAAGCCATCGTTCTCATGATAATGAAAATCTAAACATTTTTGTAAAAAAAATCTTGTTTAAAAATAATCTGCCTAATGATGATGTCACTGGAGGACGGTTTCTAAACTGCCCACAGCCCTCCTATGAGACACAGACTGAGCGGAAACATATCATGCCATTGTATCATGATTATTAGTGAGGACCTATTATATGAAGATAGGTTGAAAAGTGGTGAAGTGGTCCTTTAAGCCTGGAGATGATGGAGACAAAAGCACACACACGAGGACTTGCAACGCACATACTGTCCCATGCAGGCAGCACACCCCCCACACCTCCGCCTCCCAGTTCTTCTTTGTGTGTGTAGTGTCAACACACACACAGATGACAGGTCAGAATCACACACACACACACACACACACACACACACACACACACACACACACACACACACACACACACACACACACACACACACACACACACACACACACACACACACACACACACACACACACACACACACACACACACACACACACACACATAGAGTTTTGGTATGGAATGAACATAATATAATAATTAGGCATGCATCGCTTTGCCTAAAAAACTGAATTATATAAGAACCGCAATTGGAAAAATCCTACACCGGCTCCCATGCATTTGTTGAAGAGACATCTATACATTTACAAATGATATTGTGATCACCAGCGTAGGCCCAAAACAAAGAAAAATCTTAACTAGGTACAGACTCAGTGAGCACAGTCTCGCGATCGAGAAAGGCCGTCATAGGCAGACCTGTATCCCGAGAGAAGAGAGACTATGCAGTGAAGTGGAAACTGAGCTACACTTCCTAACCATCTGTCCATTGTACCAAGACATCAGAGACACATACTTCCCACAGATTACAACCACACACGGAGATTTTGAAAACATGACCAATGACAAAAAACTCCCATATCTGCTGGGCGAAGTACAACAATGTGCAAACACAGCAAGATTTGTGAGTTGCTGTGATAGGAGAAGGATATCAAATGGAACACAACCACCCTAAAGACTAATCATTGTGTATATTCCTGCACTATACCTGCATCAAGTGATCTTGGTACATAGAAATTGATCTATTGAAGATTCTGACTTTCAAATGTACATCATTCTTGTTTTGATTGTATTGCTGTATTGTTGTATTGTTCTTTCTGCTTTGGCAATGTAAACGTATGTTTTCTCATGCCAATAAAGCCCTTTGAATTTAATTGTGTGTGTGTGTGTGTGCAGAGCCGAAGAGTTTGATCAATCCTCAAGGGGGACTTTCAGGACTATATTATTGTCTCCACCAGGCCGAAGGCATGTGGGGAGAGTATGTTTTGCACTCCGTCCGTCCGTGTGTCCGTCCGTCCGTGTGTGTCCCCGTCCGTGTGTCCGTCCGTCCGTGTGTCCGTGAGCAGCTAATCTCGGCCACCGTTAACCCGGTCGATGCCAAATTTTGCGCACACACTCCCTGGATGCCAACGATGAACCTCTGCCCCAAACTTTCCAGAACGGCCTGTTATAGCGCCACCAGGAGGCCGCTTTGTGCAAAACAAGTTTTTGCACAGTACACCTACAGATTTTGTCCAAACATCCCGCAAATTGGTAAACAGTCTCTCTAGAGCCATTCAACGAAACCGGTCTTTCAGATTTCTCAGACTCCATCCTGATTGGTTAAGATTGGCTTCCAAAGTTCACAGGAGTGCTCAGTTTCAAACAAAATGCTGCAAATCATGAACACATCGCGTGATTTCCCTGAAATTGTGCACCCACATTCCCACTAGGCCCAGGACGAAATGCCACATGAACAATTTCAACTGAGCCTCAAGGTGGCGCTATAACTGGCCGAAAACTGTTTTTACCTCTAACTGCATGGATCTGTGGATAACGTTGTATGCCAACTCCCTAGAGGCCAAGGAAAAACCTTTGCCTGGAATTTTTCACATCTGCCCTTTATAGCGCCACCAGGAGGCCGACATATGTAAAACACATTTTCTATTATTACTCCTTCAGATTTTATCCAAATTTCATGCAAATCGGTACACATGATCTCCATAGTCATGTGATCAAGGCAGGTTTGTTTGATTTCTCATATTCCATCCTGATTGGCCACGATTGGCTCCTACAGTTTTCAGGAGTAGCCCGCTTTGTACAAATCGCCACAACTCCTCAACAAAGCGTCCGATTGCGATGAAACTGTGCACGCATATTCCCACTAGGCTGAGGAAGAAATCCTGGTGGAGACCTGTGCCCAGAAGGGCACTTTTTCTAGTTATTATTATGAGAGAGAGAGAGAGAGAGAGAGAGAGAGAGAGAGAGAGAGAGAGAGAGAGAGAGAGAGAGAGGGAGAGGGAGAGGGAGAGGGAGAGGGAGAGGGAGAGGGAGAGGGAGAGGGAGAGGGAGAGGGAGAGGGAGAGAGAGAGAGAGATACGGAGGGAGAGAGAGAGCGAGAGAGAGAGAGAGAGAGAGAGGGGGGAGAGAGAGAGGGGGAGAGGGAGATATAGAGAGA